>NW_027196458.1:70000-90552 GCF_038502225.1 Cherax quadricarinatus
CAGCAGTATGTCCAGACTACAGCAGTATGTCCAGACCACAGCAGTATGTCCAGACCACAGCAGTATGTCCAGACCACAGCAGTATGTCCAGACTACAGCAGTATGTCCAGACCACAGCAGTATGTCCAGACCACAGCAGTATGTCCAGACTACAGCAGTATGTCCAGACCACAGCAGTATGTCCAGACCACAGCAGTATGTCCAGACCACAGCAGTATGTCCAGACCACAGCAGTATGTCCAGACCACAGCAGTATGTCCAGACCACAGCAGTATGTCCAGACTACAGCAGTATGTCCAGACCACAGCAGTATGTCCAGACCACAGCAGTATGTCCAGACCACAGCAGTATGTCCAGACCACAGCAGTATGTCCAGACCACAGCAGTATGTCCAGACTACAGCAGTATGTCCAGACTACAGCAGTATGTCCAGACCACAGCAGTATGTCCAGACCACAGCAGTATGTCCAGACCACAGCAGTATGTCCAGACTACAGCAGTATGTCCAGACCACAGCAGTATGTCCAGACCACAGCAGTATGTCCAGACTACAGCAGTATGTCCAGACCACAGCAGTATGTCCAGACCACAGCAGTATGTCCAGACTACAGCAGTATGTCCAGACCACAGCAGTATGTCCAGACCACAGCAGTATGTCCAGACCACAGCAGTATGTCCAGACTACAGCAGTATGTCCAGACCACAGCAGTATGTCCAGACCACAGCAGTATGTTGAGACCACAGCAGTATGTCCAGACTACAGCAGTATGTCCAGACCACAGCAGTATGTCCAGACCACAGCAGTATGTCCAGACTACAGCAGTATGTCCAGACTACAGCCACAGCAGTATGTCCAGACCACAGCAGTATGTCCAGACTACAGCAGTATGTCCAGACCACAGCAGTATGTCCAGACCACAGCAGTATGTCCAGACTACAGCAGTATGTCCAGACTACAGCAGTATGTCCAGACTACAGCAGTATGTCCAGACCACAGCAGTATGTCCAGACTACAGCAGTATGTCCAGACTACAGCAGTATGTCCAGACCACAGCAGTATGTCCAGACCACAGCAGTATGTCCAGACCACAGCAGTATGTCCAGACTACAGCAGTATGTCCAGACCACAGCAGTATGTCCAGACTACAGCAGTATGTCCAGACCACAGCAGTATGTCCAGACCACAGCAGTATGTCCAGACTACAGCAGTATGTCCAGACTACAGCAGTATGTCCAGACTACAGCAGTATGTCCAGACCACAGCAGTATGTCCAGACTACAGCAGTATGTCCAGACTACAGCAGTATGTCCAGACTACAGCAGTATGTCCAGACCACAGCAGTATGTCCAGACCACAGCAGTATGTCCAGACTACAGCAGTATGTCCAGACCACAGCAGTATGTCCAGACTACAGCAGTATGTCCAGACCACAGCAGTATGTCCAGACCACAGCAGTATGTCCAGACCACAGCAGTATGTCCAGACTACAGCAGTATGTCCAGACTACAGCAGTATGTCCAGACTACAGCAGTATGTCCAGACCACAGCAGTATGTCCAGACTACAGCAGTATGTCCAGACCACAGCAGTATGTCCAGACCACAGCAGTATGTCCAGACCACAGCAGTATGTCCAGACCACAGCAGTATGACCAGACCACAGCAGTATGTCCAGACCACAGCAGTATGACCAGACCACAGCAGTATGTCCAGACCACAGCAGTATGTCCAGACCACAGCAGTATGACCAGACTACAGCAGTATGTCCAGACCACAGCAGTATGACCAGACCACAGCAGTATGACCAGACCACAGCAGTATGACCAGACCACAGCAGTATGACCAGACTACAGCAGTATGACCAGACCACAGCAGTATGTCCAGACCACAGCAGTATGACCAGACCACAGCAGTATGTCCAGACCACAGCAGTATGACCAGACCACAGCAGTATGTCCAGACTACAGCAGTATGACCAGACTACAGCAGTATGACCAGACCACAGCAGTATGTCCAGACTACAGCAGTATGACCAGACTACAGCAGTATGACCAGACCACAGTAGTATGTCCAGACCACAGCAGGATGACCAGACTACAGCAGTATGACCAGACCACAGCAGTATGTCCAGACCACAGCAGTATGTCCAGACCACAGCAGTATGACCAGACCACAGCAGTATGACCAGACCACAGCAGTATGTCCAGACTACAGCAGTATGACCAGACTACAGCAGTATGACCAGACCACAGCAGTATGACCAGACCACAGCAGTATGTCCAGACCACAGCAGTATGACCAGACCACAGCAGTATGACCAGACCACAGCAGTATGTCCAGACTACAGCAGTATGACCAGACTACAGCAGTATGACCAGACCACAGCAGTATGTCCAGACCACAGCAGTATGACCAGACCACAGCAGTATGACCAGACCACAGCAGTATGTCCAGACCACAGCAGTATGTCCAGACTACAGCAGTATGTCCAGACTACAGCAGTATGTCCAGACCACAGCAGTATGTCCAGACCACAGCAGTATGTCCAGAATACAGCAGTATGTCCAGACTACAGCAGTATGACCAGACCACAGCAGTATGACCAGACCACAGCAGTATGACCAGACCACAGCAGTATGACCAGACCACAGCAGTATGACCAGACCACAGCAGTATGACCAGACCACAGCAGTATGACCAGACTACAGCAGTATGACCAGACCACAGCAGTATGTCCAGACCACAGCAGTATGTCCAGACCACAGCAGTATGTCCAGACCACAGCAGTATGTCCAGACCACAGCAGTATGACCAGACCACAGCAGTATGACCAGACCACAGCAGTATGTCCAGACCACAGCAGTATGTCCAGACTACAGCAGTATGTCCAGACCACAGCAGTATGTCCAGACCACAGCAGTATGACCAGACCACAGCAGTATGTCCAGACCACAGCAGTATGTCCAGACCACAGCAGTATGTCCAGACTACAGCAGTATGACCAGACCACAGCAGTATGACCAGACCACAGCAGTATGACCAGACTACAGCAGTATGACCAGACCACAGCAGTATGACCAGACTACAGCAGTATGACCAGACCACAGCAGTATGACCAGACCACAGCAGTATGACCAGACCACAGCAGTATGACCAGACCACAGCAGTATGTCCAGACTACAGCAGTATGACCAGACCACAGCAGTATGACCAGACCACAGCAGTATGACCAGACTACAGCAGTATGACCAGACCACAGCAGTATGACCAGACTACAGCAGTATGACCAGACCACAGCAGTATGACCAGACCACAGCAGTATGACCAGACCACAGCAGTATGTCCAGACTACAGCAGTATGACCAGACCACAGCAGAATGACCAGACCACAGCAGTATGAGCAGACTACAGCAGAATGACCAGACCACAGCAGTATGACCAGACCACAGCAGTATGTCCAGACCACAGCAGTATGTCCAGACTACAGCAGTAAGTCCAGACTACAACAGTATGACCAGACTACAGCAGTATGTCCAGACTACAGCAGTATGACCAGACCACAGCAGTATGTCCAGACCACAGCAGTATGTCCAGACTACAGCAGTATGACCAGACTACAGCAGTATGTCCAGACTACAGCAGTATGACCAGACCACAGCAGTATGTCCAGACCACAGCAGTATGACCAGACCACAGCAGTAAGTCCAGACCACAGCAGTATGTCCAGACTACAGCAGTATGTCCAGACTACAGCAGTATGTCCAGACTACAGCAGTATGACCAGACCACAGCAGTATGTCCAGACTACAGCAGTATGTCCAGACCACAGCAGTATGTCCAGACTACAGCAGTATGTCCAGACCACAGCAGTATGTCCAGACCACAGCAGTATGTCCAGACCACAGCAGTATGTCCAGACTACAGCAGTATGACCAGACCACAGCAGTATGTCCAGACCACAGCAGTATGTCCAGACTACAGCAGTATGACCAGACCACAGCAGTATGTCCAGACCACAGCAGTATGTCCAGACCACAGCAGTATGTCCAGACCACAGCAGTATGTCCAGACCACAGCAGTATGTCCAGACCACAGCAGTATGTCCAGACCACAGCAGTATGTCCAGACCACAGCAGTATGTCCAGACTACAGCAGTATGTCCAGACTACAGCAATATGACCAGACTACAGCAGTATGTCCAGACCACAGCAGTATGTCCAGACCACAGCAGTATGTCCAGACCACAGCAGTATGTCCAGACCACAGCAGTATGTCAGCAGATGTCCAGACTACAGCAGTATGTCCAGACTACAGCAGTATGACCAGACCACAGCAGTATGTCCAGACCACAGCAGTATGTCCAGACCACAGCAGTATGTCCAGACCACAGCAGTATGTCCAGACCACAGCAGTATGTCCAGACTACAGCAGTATGTCCAGACCACAGCAGTATGTCCAGACCACAGCAGTATGTCCAGACCACCAGTATGTCCAGACTACAGCAGTATGTCCAGACTACAGCAGTATGTCCAGACTACAGCAGTATGTCCAGACCACAGCAGTATGTCCAGACCACAGCAGTATGTCCAGACCACAGCAGTATGTCCAGACCACAGCAGTATGTCCAGACCACAGCAGTATGTCCAGACCACAGCAGTATGTCCAGACCACAGCAGTATGTCCAGACCACAGCAGTATGTCCAGACCACAGCAGTATGTCCAGACCACAGCAGTATGTCCAGACCACAGCAGTATGTCCAGACCACAGCAGTATGTCCAGACCACAGCAGTATGTCCAGACCACAGCAGTATGTCCAGACCACAGCAGTATGTCCAGACCACAGCAGTATGTCCAGACTACAGCAGTATGTCCAGACCACAGCAGTATGTCCAGACCACAGCAGTATGTCCAGACCACAGCAGTATGTCCAGACCACAGCAGTATGTCCAGACCACAGCAGTATGTCCAGACCACAGCAGTATGTCCAGACCACAGCAGTATGTCCAGACCACAGCAGTATGTCCAGACCACAGCAGTATGTCCAGACTACAGCAGTATGTCCAGACCACAGCAGTATGTCCAGACCACAGCAGTATGTGCAGACTACAGCAGTATGTCCAGACCACAGCAGTATGTCCAGACCACAGCAGTATGTCCAGACTACAGCAGTATGTCCAGACCACAGCAGTATGTCCAGACCACAGCAGTATGACCAGACCACAGCAGTATGACCAGACTACAGCAGTATGACCAGACTACAGCAGTATGTCCAGACTACAGCAGTATGTCCAGACCACAGCAGTATGTCCAGACTACAGCAGTATGTCCAGACTACAGCAGTATGTCCAGACTACAGCAGTATGTCCAGACCACAGCAGTATGTCCAGACCACAGCAGTATGTCCAGACCACAGCAGTATGTCCAGACTACAGCAGTATGTCCAGACCACAGCAGTATGTCCAGACCACAGCAGTATGTCCAGACCACAGCAGTATGTCCAGCCTACAGCAGTATGACCAGACTACAGCAGCATGTCCAGACCACAGCAGTATGACCAGACTACAGCAGTATGTCCAGACCACAGCAGTATGACCAGACTACAGCAGTATGACCAGACTACAGCTGTATGTCCAGACCACAGCAGTATGACCAGGCTACAGCAGCATGTCCAGACCATAGCAGTATGACCAGACTACAGCAGTATGACCAGACTACAGAAGTATGACCAGACTACAGCAGTATGACCAGACCACAGCAGTATGACCAGACCACAGCAGTATGACCAGACTACAGCAGTATGACCAGACCACAGCAGTATGACCAGACTACAGCAGTATGTCCAGACTACAGCAGTATGTCCAGACCACAGCAGTATGACCAGGCTACAGCAGCATGTCCAGACCACAGCAGTATGACCAGACTACAGCAGTATGTCCAGACCACAGCAGTATGACCAGACCACAGCAGTATGACCAGACCACAGCAGTATGTCCAGACCACAGCAGTATGTCCAGACCACATCAGTATGTCCAGACCACAGCAGTATGACCAGACCACAGCAGTATGTCCAGACGACAGCAGTATGACCAGACTACAGCAGTATGTCCAGACTACAGCAGTATGTCCAGACCACAGCAGTATGTCCAGACCACAGCAGTATGTCCAGACCACAGCAGTATGTCCAGACCACAGCAGAATGTCCAGACCACAGCAGTATGACCAGACCACAGCAGTATGTCCAGACCACAGCAGTATGTCCAGACCACAGCAGATGTCCCACAGCAGTATGACCAGACCACAGCATGTATCCAGACTACAGCAGTATGACCAGACCACAGCAGTATGACCAGACCACAGCAGTATGACCAGACCACAGCAGTATGACCAGACCACAGCAGTATGTCCAGACCACAGCAGTATGTCCAGACTACAGCAGTATGTCCAGACCACAGCAGTATGTCCAGACCACAGCAGTATGTCCAGACCACAGCAGTATGTCCAGACTACAGCAGTATGTCCAGACTACAGCAGTATGACCAGACTACAGCAGTATGTCCAGACCACAGCAGTATGTCCAGACCACAGCAGTATGTCCAGACCACAGCAGTATGTCCAGACCACAGCAGTATGTCCAGACTACAGCAGTATGTCCAGACTACAGCAGTATGACCAGACCACAGCAGTATGTCCAGACCACAGCAGTATGTCCAGACCACAGCAGTATGTCCAGACTACAGCAGTATGTCCAGACCACAGCAGTATGTCCAGACCACAGCAGTATGTCCAGACCACAGCAGTATGTCCAGACCACAGCAGTATGTCCAGACCACAGCAGTATGTCCAGACTACAGCAGTATGTCCAGACTACAGCAGTATGTCCAGACTACAGCAGTATGTCCAGACCACAGCAGTATGTCCAGACCACAGCAGTATGTCCAGACCACAGCAGTATGTCCAGACTACAGCAGTATGTCCAGACCACAGCAGTATGTCCAGACCACAGCAGTATGTCCAGACCACAGCAGTATGTCCAGACCACAGCAGTATGTCCAGACCACAGCAGTATGTCCAGACCACAGCAGTATGTCCAGACCACAGCAGTATGTCCAGACCACAGCAGTATGTCCAGACCACAGCAGTATGTCCAGACCACAGCAGTATGTCCAGACTACAGCAGTATGTCCAGACTACAGCAGTATGTCCAGACCACAGCAGTATGTCCAGACCACAGCAGTATGTCCAGACCACAGCAGTATGTCCAGACCACAGCAGTATGTCCAGACCACAGCAGTATGTCCAGACCACAGCAGTATGTCCAGACCACAGCAGTATGTCCAGACCACAGCAGTATGTCCAGACTACAGCAGTATGTCCAGACCACAGCAGTATGTCCAGACCACAGCAGTATGTCCAGACCACAGCAGTATGTCCAGACCACAGCAGTATGTCCAGACCACAGCAGTATGTCCAGACTACAGCAGTATGTCCAGACCACAGCAGTATGTCCAGACCACAGCAGTATGTCCAGACCACAGCAGTATGTCCAGACTACAGCAGTATGTCCAGACTACAGCAGTATGTCCAGACCACAGCAGTATGTCCAGACTACAGCAGTATGACCAGACTACAGCAGTATGTCCAGACTACAGCAGTATGTCCAGACCACAGCAGTATGTCCAGACTACAGCAGTATGTCCAGACCACAGCAGTATGTCCAGACTACAGCAGTATGTCCAGACCACAGCAGTATGTCCAGACTACAGCAGTATGACCACACTACAGCAGTATGTCCAGACTACAGCAGTATGTCCAGACCACAGCAGTATGTCCAGACTACAGCAGTATGTCCAGACCACAGCAGTATGTCCAGACTACAGCAGTATGTCCAGACCACAGCAGTATGTCCAGACTACAGCAGTATGTCCAGACCACAGCAGTATGTCCAGACCACAGCAGTATGACCAGACTACAGCAGTATGTCCAGACCACAGCAGTATGTCCAGACTACAGCAGTATGTCCAGACCACAGCAGTATGACCAGACCACAGCAGTATGTCCAGACCACAGCAGTATGACCAGACCACAGCAGTATGTCCAGACCACAGCAGTATGTCCAGACTACAGCAGTATGACCAGACCACAGCAGTATGACCAGACCACAGCAGTATGTCCAGACCACAGCAGTATGTTCAGACTACAGCAGTATGTCCAGACCACAGCAGTATGTCCAGACCACAGCAGTATGTCCAGACCACAGCAGTATGTCCAGACTACAGCAGTATGTCCAGACCACAACAGTATGTCCAGACCACAGCAGTATGACCAGACCACAGCAGTATGACCAGACTACAGCAGTATGACCAGACTACAGCAGTATGTCCAGACTACAGCAGTATGTCCAGACTACAGCAGTATGTCCAGACCACAGCAGTATGTCCAGACCACAGCAGTATGTCCAGACCACAGCAGTATGTCCAGACCACAGCAGTATGTCCAGACTACAGCAGTATGTCCAGACCACAGCAGTATGTCCAGACCACAGCAGTATGTCCAGACCACAGCAGTATGTCCAGACCACAGCAGTATGTCCAGACTACAGCAGTATGTCCAGACTACAGCAGTATGACCAGACCACAGCAGTATGTCCAGACCACAGCAGTATGTCCAGACCACAGCAGTATGTCCAGACCACAGCAGTATGTCCAGACCACAGCAGTATGTCCAGACCACAGCAGTATGTCCAGACTACAGCAGTATGTCCAGACCACAGCAGTATGTCCAGACCACAGCAGTATGTCCAGACCACAGCAGTATGTCCAGACCACAGCAGTATGTCCAGACCACAGCAGTATGTCCACACCACAGCAGTATGACCAGACTACAGCAGTATGTCCAGACCACAGCAGTATGTCCAGACCACAGCAGTATGTCCAGACCACAGCAGTATGTCCAGACCACAGCAGTATGACCAGACTACAGCAGTATGTCCAGACCACAGCAGTATGTCCAGACTACAGCAGTATGTCCAGACCACAGCAGTATGTCCAGACCACAGCAGTATGTCCAGACTACAGCAGCATGCCCAGACCACAGCAGTATGACCAGACTACAGCAGTATGTCCAGACCACAGCAGTATGACCAGACTACAGCAGTATGACCAGACTACAGCAGTATGACCAGACTACAGCAGTATGACCGGACTATGGCAGTATGACCAGACTATGGCAATATGACCAGACTACAGCAGCATGACCAGACTATGGCAGCATGACCAAACTACGGCAGTATGACCAAACTACGGCAGTATGTCCAGACCACAGCAGTATGACCAGACTACAACAGTATGACCAAATTACAACAGAATGACCAGACTACAGCCGAATAACAAGACTACAGCAGAATAACCAGGCAACAGCAGAATGTCGAGACCACTGCAGTATAAGCAGACTGCAATAGTATGACCAGACTACAGCAGAATGACAAGACTACAGCAGTATGACCAGACTAGAGTAGAATGAGCAGAATGCAACAATATGACCGACTACAGCAGAATGACAAGACTACAGCAGAATGACCAGACTACAGCAGTATGACCAGACTACAACTGTATGACCAGACTACAGCAGAATGACCAGACTACAGCAGTATGGCCAGACTACAGCAGAATGACCAAATTACAGCAGTATGACCAGACTACAGCCGAATGACAAGACTTCAGCAGTATGACAAGAATACAGCAGAATGACATGACTACAGGAGAATGACCAGTCTACAGCAGAATGACCAGACTACAGCAGTATGACCAGACTAAAGCAGTATGACCAGCTACAGCAAAATGACAAGACGACAGCAGTATGACCAGACTACAGCAGAATGACCAGAATACAGCAGTATGACCAGACTACAGCAGAATGACAAGACTACAGCAGTATGACCAGACTACAGCAGTATGACCAGACTACAGCAGTATGACCAGACTACAGCAGTATGACCAGACTACAGCAGAATGACAAGACTACAGCAGTATGACCAGACTACATGAGAATGACCAGACTACAGCAGTATGACCAGACTACAGCAGTATGACCAGACTACAACTGTATGACCAGACTACAGCAGAATGACAAGACTTCAGCAGTATGACCAGACTACAGAAGAATGAAATGACTACAGGAGTATGACCAGTCTACAGCAGAATGGCCAGACTACAGCAGTATGACCAGACTACAGTAGTATGACCAGCCTACAATAGAATAACCAGTCTACAGCAGTACGACCAGTCAATAACCGTTTGACCAGTGAAAATATTATGACCAGTCAACAGCAGTATGACCAGTCAACAGCAGTATGACCAGTCTTCAGCAGTAAAACGAGTCTACAGTAGTATGACCAGGATACACCAGTATCACCAGTCTACAGCAGTATAACCAGTCTACATCATCATGACCAGCGAACAACAGCATGACCAGTCTACAGCAGTATGACCAATCTACAATAGTATAACAAGTCTACAACAGAATGACAAGTCTACAGCAGTATGACCAGTCTACAGTAGTATGACCAGTCTACAGCAGTATGACCAGTCAACAGCAGTACGACCAGTCAACGGCAGAATGACCAGTCTACCGCAGTATGACTAGTGTACAGCAGTATGACGAATCTACAGCAGTGTGACATGACTACAGCAGTATGTCCAGACCACAGCAGTATGTCCAGACTACAGCAGTATGTCCAGACTACAGCAGTATGTCCAGACTACAGCAGTATGACCAGAGTACAGCAGTATGTCCAGACTACAGCAGTATGTCCAGACCACAGCAGTATGACCAGTCTACAGCAGAATGACCAGACCAGTCTACAGCAGTATGTCCAGACCAGACTACAGCAGTATGTCCAGACAACAGCAGTATGACCAGACCACAGCAGTATGTCCAGACTACAGCAGTATGTCCAGACTACAGCAGTATGTCCAGACTACAGCAGTATGTCCAGACTACAGCAGTATGTCCAGACTACATCAGTATGTCCAGACTACAGCAGTATGTCCAGACTACAGCAGTATGTCCAGACTACAGCAGTATGTCCAGACTACAGCAGAATGATAAGTATGTGACCAGACCACAGCAGACCAGACTACAGCAGTATGTCCAGACCAGTAGTATGATCGGACTACAGCAGTATGTCCAGACCACAGCAGTATGTCCAGACTACAGCAGTGTGACCAGACTACAGCAGTCTGTCCAGACCACAGCAGTATGTCCAGACAACAGCAGTATGTACCAGACCTACAGCAGTATGTCCAGACCACAGCAGTATGTCCAGACTACAGCAGTATGACCAGACTACAGCAGTATGTCCAGACTACAGCAGTATGTCCAGACTACAGCAGTATGTCCAGACCACAGCAGTATGTCCAGACTACAGCAGTATGTCCAGACCACAGCAGTATGTCCAGACCACAGCAGTATGTCCAGACCACAGCAGTATGTCCAGACCACAGCAGTATGTCCAGACCACAGCAGTATGTCCAGACCACAGCAGTATGTCCAGACCACAGCAGTATGTCCAGACCACAGCAGTATGTCCAGACCACAGCAGTATGTCCAGACCACAGCAGTATGTCCAGACCACAGCAGTATGTCCAGACCACAGCAGTATGTCCAGACCACAGCAGTATGTCCAGACCACAGCAGTATGTCCAGACCACAGCAGTATGTCCAGACTACAGCAGTATGTCCAGACTACAGCAGTATGACCAGACCACAGCAGTATGACCAGACCACAGCAGTATGTCCAGACCACAGCAGTATGACCAGACTACAGCAGTATGTCCAGACCACAGCAGTATGTCCAGACCACAGCAGTATGTCCAGACCACAGCAGTATGTCCAGACTACAGCAGTATGTCCAGACCACAGCAGTATGTCCAGACCACAGCAGTATGACCAGACCACAGCAGTATGACCAGACTACAGCAGTATGTCCAGACTACAGCAGTATGTCCAGACCACAGCAGTATGTCCAGACTACAGCAGTATGTCCAGACCACAGCAGTATGTCCAGACTACAGCAGTATGTCCAGACCACAGCAGTATGTCCAGACTACAGCAGTATGACCAGACCACAGCAGTATGTCCAGACCACAGCAGTATGTCCAGACCACAGCAGTATGTCCAGACTACAGCAGTATGACCAGACCACAGCAGTATGTCCAGACCACAGCAGTATGTCCAGACTACAGCAGTATGTCCAGACCACAGCAGTATGTCCAGACTACAGCAGTATGTCCAGACCACAGCAGTATGTCCAGACTACAGCAGTATGTCCAGACCACAGCAGTATGACCAGACCACAGCAGTATGTCCAGACCACAGCAGTATGACCAGACTACAGCAGTATGTCCAGACCACAGCAGTGTGACCAGACCACAGCAGTATGACCAGACTACAGCAGTATGTCCAGACCACAGCAGTATGACCAGACTACAGCAGTATGTCCAGACCACAGCAGTATGTCCAGACCACAGCAGTATGTCCAGACCACAGCAGTATGTCCAGACTACAGCAGTATGTCCAGACCACAGCAGTATGTCCAGACCACAGCAGTATGTCCAGACCACAGCAGTATGTCCAGACTACAGCAGTATGTCCAGACTACAGCAGTATGACCAGACTACAGCAGTATGACCAGACTACAGCAGTATGACCAGACTACAGCAGTATGACAAGACTACAGCAGAATGACAAGACTACAGCAGTATGACCAGACTACAGCAGTATGACAAGACTACAGCAGAATGACAAGACTACAGCAGTATGACCAGACTACAGCAGTATGACAAGACTACAGCAGAATGACCAGACTACAGCAGAATGAATGGCCAGACTACAAGACCAGACTACAGTAGTATGACCAGAATAACCAGTCTACAGCAGTACGACCAGTCAATAACCGTTTGACCAGTGAAAATATTATGACAGCAGTATGACCAGTACAGCAGTATGACCAGACTACAGCAGTAGTATGATACACCAGACTACAGCAGTATGAACAACCAGACTACAGCAGTATGACCAATCTACAATAGTATAACAAGTCTACAAGTCTAAAGCAGTATGACCAGACTACAGCAGTATGACCAGACTACAGCAGTATGACCAGTCAACAGCAGTACGACCAGTCAACGGCAGAATGACCAGTCTACCGCAGTATGACTAGTGTACAGCAGTATGACGAATCTACAGCAGTGTGACATGACTACAGCAGTATGACCAGACAACAGGAGTATGACAAGACTACAGCAGAATGACCAGACTACAGCAGAATGACCAGACTACAGCAGTATGACCAGAGTACAGCAGAATGACCAGACTACAGCAGTATGACCAGACTACAGCAGTATGACCAGTCTACAGCAGAATGACCAGACTACTGAAGTATGACCAGTCTACAGCAGTATGACCGGAATACAGCAACATGACCAGACTACAGCAGTACGTACAGTCAACAACAGTATGACCAGTCAACAACATTATTACCAGTCAACAACAGTATGACCAGTCTACAGCAATATGACCAGACTACAGCATTATGACTAGACTACAGCAGTATGACCAGACTACATCAGTATGACTAGACTACAGCAGTATGACCAGTCTACAGCAATATGACCAGACTACAGCAGTATGACTAGACTACAGCAATTAGACTACAGCAGTATGACCAGAGTACAGCAGAATGATAAGACTACAGCAGAATGACCAGACTACAGCAGTATGACCAGACTACAGCAGTATGACCAGACTACAACAGTATGACCAGACTACAGCAGTATGACCGGACTACAGCAGTATGACCAGACTACAGTAGTATGATCGGACTACAGCAGTATGACCAGGATACAGCAGCATGACCAGACTACAACAGTATGACCGGACTACAGCAGTATGACCAGACTACAACAGTATGACCAGACTACAGCAGTATGACCAGACTACAGCAGTATGACCAGACTACAGCAGTATGACCAGACTACAGCAGCATAACCAGACTACAGCAGTATGACCAGACTACAGCAGTATGACCAAACTACAGCAGTATGACCAGACCACAGCAGTATGACCAGACTACAGCAGTATGACCAGACTACAGCAGTATGACCAGGCTTCTGTCCCACGTACTTGCATTAACCCACCTTTCTGCCTAAAGCTCCTAATAACTTACCTTAACTTCCTCGTCCCTTAGTTTATAAACTTTCACCTCTTACTGTTGTTATTTTCATTTTGTCCCATCCAACTCTTATTCTGATCATTATCTAGTTGTAGCTACAGTTTACCTGAAATTTGCCTTCACCAGGTAAACTCCAGGTATACTATAGCTACAACTACATAATGATCTGATATATCCGTTGCCCCTCTATAAAAAAGAACATCCCAAACCCAACTCATCAACCTTTTATCCACCCATGCATAATCTAACAAACTACTTTCATTATGTGCTATATCATATCTTGTGTACTTATTTTTCCTCTTTTTCGTAAAATATGTATTACTTAACCAAACCTCTTTCTACACATAGCTCAATTAAAGGCTCCCAATTTTCATTTACCCCTGGCACCCCAAATTTACCTACTACTCCCTCTACAACATTTTTGCCCACTTTACCACTGAGATCCCCAACCACAAGTACTCTCTTACTTGGTTCAAAACTCACCTCTGGATACGTCCAAAATAAGTGATCCACTAATCCGGATTCGCCCGAATTCGTCCTAGAAATAAGTGAACCAACGACCGGATTCAAACTGATTCGTTGAAAACAAGGTATCCTGTGACTCAAGAAATCGTAATGACACGATTGCAAACAAATCCCGGCCGGGGGTGTGGTTTATGGAAGGTATCCTGTGACCGGATCCTTAAGCTGACGGGGTTTTATGCACCCTCAGCATACATCCAAACAGTAACTACAACAGTTAGACAGATCTGCTTTTAAAGTGGGTACTAGTACAAAATATACAGTGATCCACTAACCTGATTCACTTGGATTCTTCAAAGTAATAAGTAAACAAAGGACCGGATTCAAACGAATTCATTGGAAATAAGGTATCCTCTAACTGGATTCAAAAGTTGACAGGTTTTTATGCGCCCTAAGGGTATTTGTACGTGTATGTGTATATGTATATGTATATATATATATATATATATATATATATATATATATATATATATATATATATATATATATATATATATGTGTGTGTGTGTGTGTGTGTGTGTGTGTGTGTATGTGCAAGGAATTCGCAAGAGCAGGCGAAATATACACAAACACTGATCTCTTGCCGAAGGAGACTCAAACCTACGAACCTTGGAACAAGGTACGCAGTGCTTTACCATTCTTACAACACTGGATCAATGCCTTGGCGCCTAGCTCACGCTAGACGTTGATCCAAGGCAGCCAGATTTCAGGGAGATGAAGGGATGCAGGGGATGAGATGAAAAGCTGCAAGCCTTCTCCCTGAAAGCTGGCTGCCTTGGATGAACGTCTAACGTGAGCTGGGCGCCAAGGTATTGGTCCAGTGTGGTGAGAATGGTAAAACACTGCATACCTTGTTCCAAGGTTCGTAGGTTCGAGTCTCCTTCG
This sequence comes from Cherax quadricarinatus, assembly GCF_038502225.1. Lineage (NCBI taxonomy): Eukaryota > Metazoa > Arthropoda > Malacostraca > Decapoda > Parastacidae > Cherax > Cherax quadricarinatus. The sequence continues at coordinate 85,638 of NW_027196458.1, forward strand.
GCCAGAGATCAGTGTTTTATATATATATATATATATATATATATATATATATATATATATATATATATATATATATATATATATATATATATATATATATATATATATATATATATATATATATATATTTATATGAACATCAAAATGGTATACGATACCGACAGGTTGATAGGTAAGACACATAGGCAACAGTTAGGCAACTTTATTCCGAAATGTTTCGCCTACACAGTAGGCTTCTTCAGTCGAATACAGAAAGTAGGCAGGAACAGTAGAGACGTGAAGACGATGTAATCAGTCCATCACCCTTGAAGTCGAAGAATTTGAGGTTGTCAGTCCCTCAGCCTGGAGAAGTTCAGTTCCATAGTCAAGAACTATGGAACTGAACTTCTCCAGGCTGAGGGACTGACAACCTCAAATTCTTCGACTTCAAGGGTGGTGGACTGATTACATCGTCTTCACGTCTCTACTGTTCCTGCTTACTTTCTGTATTCGACTGAAGAAGCCTACTGTGTAGGCGAAACGTTTCGGAATAAAGTTGCCTAACTGTTGCCTATGTGTCTAACCTATCATATATATATATATATATATATATATATATATATATATATATATATATATATATATATATATATATATATATATATATATATATATATATATATATATATATATATACATTTATAAAAGCCTATTCTCGGCAGCCAAATTGGAAGAACTGTTAAAGACCACTAAATACTTCGAGAAATTATAGACTAGCTGGCTAGGAGAGTTGTCAGGTACTGTAAGATGACCACCACCATTAAGATGTGTGTAGTCTGCAGAAAGAGTAAGGGACGAAAACATACCTGGAATGTTTGCAATCTCTGTGATCAATGGTCCCATGGTATTTGCAGGGATTTTAAACCAGTGACCACACTTGACATAAATGCAGACAGATGTTTTTGGGTCTGCCCAAATGAGATACCCCGGTATGAGGAAATTACGTATATATTAAAAGACAAGAACACTAATAAAAGATCTTTCTCGAAAGACATGTCAGCATGGTATGACAGCTGAGAAAATAAGATGGGTGGTTTGGACGGGGCTGTCTTGGACAATACTCCTGAGGGTGCTAGTGTTGTCCTGGAGGACAGTACTCCTGAAGGTGCTAGTGTTGTCCTGGAGGACAGGGAACTAAAAGGAGACATTGGCCCTGGTGATGAAACAAGTAAAGACAATGCTATTCAATTCACATGGGTATAAAATAGAGATAGTGCTGGAGATGGAACAAAAGAGGATGATGCCTCAGGGAATAGTGTCGATACATTACCAGCAAAACCTGGTAGAAGCACTGATGTCCATACAGGGGTGATAGATAGGGAGGAAACAGAAAAAAATTGCTCCAGCAGCGAATGCAGCTTCAATGAATCCTAGCAAACGGAAATTCTATCTATGCAAATACTATGCCTTGTGTATCTGCAGGCATGGTATATCTGGCAAAACAAGTGGGGCATGCACCAGTTAACTGTGTCCCAAAAAACGCCGCACCCACATGGCAACAGGAGAGTACAATGTGCAACTTTCTCTCCCATAACTTATTTCACCCAGAAATGTGTCACTCATCAATCCATGAAAGAAAATGCTACAACGCATACTGCCAGGCGCATCATATAAAGGGGACAAGAAGACACAGATCAGCCAGACTATGAGAAACAAATAGCGGGAGCCACAACCCTTCCAGGGACAGAGTTTTTTAAGGGCCAGGAGGGAAAAAGACTGGCAAGAAATGACAATAATCCTACACCAACTGAAAACATTTCTGGAGCAGAGGCACGAACATTAGCCTCCACTCCAAAACAACAGATACTAGAGCCAGCAAATAAAACTCCCCTAAATTCCACCAATATAACGACAATTATCTTTGCAAACATACAGGGTCTAAAGCCATCAAAAAACAACAAAATTCCTTACATCAAGGGGCTGCTCAAGGAGTCAAATGCAATGTTTGCAGCATTCACAGATACTCACAAAAAGGATCATTATGGCAACGAAATATGGATCCCAGGTTATAACGTATTCAGATGCGACAGATTACCTAGGAAACAAGGGGAGGTTGGCCTGTACGTCACAGAGTCGCTTATTTGCTCAGAATTACTAAACACCTCAAATGATGAAGTTGAAGTTTTCGCGGTAAAGATTGAAAACGAAAACCTTGTCATTGTGGTTGTATACAAGCCTCCAGATGCAACTTCCCAGCAATTCCAGGAGCAGCTTGAGAAAATTGACCACTGTCTGGAAAATCTCCCAACTCCTGCCCCAAACATCTTACTACTAGGTGATTTCAACTTGAGACACCTAAAATGGAGGAGTATAGCAAACAATGTTTTAGCAGAGATCATCCCAGAAGGCAGCTCAGATGAAAATTCACACACACACATGAACTATTAAATCTCTGCACCAAATTCTTCTTAATGCCTGCATGACTAAAAAATACGCTGGACCTCATCTTTACTAACAATGGCAATCTGATACGTAATGTAACCGTAACAAAGACAATACACTCAGATCACAACATAATAGAGATTGATGTTGGTTCACCGGTACTTCCGGCCCGGGTCTTCTCCAGATGGCGACCCGGCGACACAATAGAGTACAGACATGTATGCACAGGGCTCTTGACCAGCAAAATATTGATCAGTCATGAAGGTGTCTTCACAAAATTCAATTTCAATAACAAAAACGTACAATGGGATCAAGTCAACCATGTCCTAAATGAAACAAGCTGGGAAGATATCCTAAACTACACGGATCTGAACATTTGCCTAGAAAAAAATGAACTCTTTGGTTCTTGAGATCTGCTGAAGACACATTCCAATAAGAAAAAGAAAGAGAAGATGTAAACTAGAAAGAGAGAGACACTCCCTATACAGACGAATGCGAAGGGCCACAGTGCTGTTGAGATGGGACAATATATCGAACTTAAGCTGAAGGAATCTTACAGGAGACAAGAATCTCAGGAAGAACTAAAAGCCATAAAGGAAATTGAAAAAAAAAAACAGAATACTTTCTCTCTTGTGCCAAATATAAGGGAAACATTATCCAGTATTGGTCCCCTGCTTTAGTGGGATGGGACATACACAGATGACAGCCAAAAAATGAGTGAGACATTAAAGTCCCAGTACAACTCAGTGTTCAGCGAGCCGCTGCCCAGACTCAGGGTCGACATTCCAAATGAATTCTTTATGAACGAAACCCAAAATTTGGTCATCTCAAAAATCTCAGACATTACCCTAACTCCACAAGACTTTGAAAAGGCCCATGTACTCTGCCCTAGACCCAGACTCATGGAACTGCATTTTCATCAAGAATTGCAAGAAGCCCCTAAAGCGTGCCTTCAGCATTCTATGGAGAGGAAGCATGGATACAGGGGTCATCCCACACACACTAAAAACAACAGACATAGCCCCACTCCACAAAGGTGGCAGTAAAGCAATTGCAAAGAGCTACGGACCGATAGCACTAACATCCCATATCATAAAAATCTTTGAGAGGGCAACACGGGTTTAGAGCATTTCGCTCCTGCCTTTCCCAGTTCCTGGACCACTATGAAAAGGTCCTGGATGCTGTTGAGGATAAACAAAATACAGTTGTAGTATACACAGACTTTGCAAAAGCGTTCGACAAGTGTGACCATGGTGTAATAACACACAAAATGCGTCATAAAGAAATAACAGGAAAAGTTGGTAGATGGATCTATAACCTCCTAACAAACAGAACACGAAGAGTAACGGTAAACAGAGTAAAGTCCGAGGTAGTCAAGGTGAAAAGCTCTGTTCCACGAGGCACAGTACTCGCTCTCATTCTATTCCTCATCATTTCTGACATAGAGATGAAAGCCATAGCTCCATGTCTTTCTTTGCGGATGACACCAGGATTGCCATGGTAGTGACCTCCATCGAAGACACTGCAAGACTCCAAGCGGACATCAACGAAATCTTCGAATGGGCTACTCAAAACAATATAAAGTTCAACGAGGAGAAATTTCAACTACTCAGATATGGAAAAGTTGAGGAAATTAAAAATGTATCAGGGTATACGACAAATTCTAACCATACAATTTAGCGAAAACGAAATGTGAAGGACCTGGGAGTGATAATGTCAGAGGATCTCGCCTCCAAAGACCACGACAATGTATCTACCTCATCGGCTAGGAAAATGATAGGATGGATAATGAGAACCTGCAAAACTAGGTACACTAAGCCCATGATAACACTCTTCAAATTGCTTGTTCTCTCTGGAATACTGTTGTACACTAACGGCCCCCTTCAAGGCTGGAGACACTGCAGACCTAGAGAGCGTACAAAGAACTTTCACAGCACACATAAGTACGATAAGGCTCCTAAATTACTGGGAACGGTTGAAGGTCCTTGATCTGTACTCCCTGGAACGCAGGCGAGAGTGATACGTAGTAATATACACTTGGAAGATCCTGGAGGGATTGTTACCAAACCTACACACAAAAATCACTCCCTATGAAAGCAAAAGACTCGGCAGGAAATGCAACATTCCCCCGATGAAAACCAGGGGCGCCACGAGTACATTGAGAGACAACACAGTAAGTATCCGGGGCCCAAGACTCCTCAACTGCCTCCCAACATACATAAGGGGGGGATTACCAATAGACCCCTGGCTGTCTTCAAGAAGGCACTGGACACGCACCTAAAGTCAGTACCTGACAAACCAGGCTGTGATTCGTACGTCTGTTGCGTACTGACAGCAGTAACAGCCTAGTAGATCAGACCCTGGTCCACTATGAGGCCTGGTCTCAGACCGAGCAGAGGGGGCGTTGACCCCCGAAACCCTCTCCAGGTAAACTAAAGGAAAATGCTCTCAATCAATATTTCTCAAAATTTCTCTCTCTCCTCTACACTTCCTT
>NW_027196459.1:0-17500 GCF_038502225.1 Cherax quadricarinatus
ACTGCAGGTGGAGAACAAGTGTTACTGCAGGTGGAGAACAAGTGTTACTGCAGGTGGAGAACAAGTGTTACTGCAGGTGGAGAACAAGTGTTACTGCAGGTGGAGAACAAGTGTTACTGCAGGTGGAGAACAAGTGTTACTGCAGGTGGAGAACAAGTGTTACTGCAGGTGGAGAACAAGTGTTACTGCAGGTGGAGAACAAGTGTTACTGCAGGTGGAGAACAAGTGTTACTGCAGGTGGAGAACAAGTGTTACTGCAGGTGGAGAACAAGTGTTACTGCAGGTGGAGAACAAGTGTTACTGCAGGTGGAGAACAAGTGTTACTGCAGGTGGAGAACAAGTGTTACTGCAGGTGGAGAACAAGTGTTACTGCAGGTGGAGAACAAGTGTTACTGCAGGTGGAGAACAAGTGTTACTGCAGGTGGAGAACAAGTGTTACTGCAGGTGGAGAACAAGTGTTACTGCAGGTGGAGAACAAGTGTTACTGCAGGTGGAGAACAAGTGTTACTGCAGGTGGAGAACAAGTGTTACTGCAGGTGGAGAACAAGTGTTACTGCAGGTGGAGAACAAGTGTTACTGCAGGTGGAGAACAAGTGTTACTGCAGGTGGAGAACAAGTGTTACTGCAGGTGGAGAACAAGTGTTACTGCAGGTGGAGAACAAGTGTTACTGCAGGTGGAGAACAAGTGTTACTGCAGGTGGAGAACAAGTGTTACTGCAGGTGGAGAACAAGTGTTACTGCAGGTGGAGAACAAGTGTTACTGCAGGTGGAGAACAAGTGTTACTGCAGGTGGAGAACAAGTGTTACTGCAGGTGGAGAACAAGTGTTACTGCAGGTGGAGAACAAGTGTTACTGCAGGTGGAGAACAAGTGTTACTGCAGGTGGAGAACAAGTGTTACTGCAGGTGGAGAACAAGTGTTACTGCAGGTGGAGAACAAGTGTTACTGCAGGTGGAGAACAAGTGTTACTGCAGGTGGAGAACAAGTGTTACTGCAGGTGGAGAACAAGTGTTACTGCAGGTGGAGAACAAGTGTTACTGCAGGTGGAGAACAAGTGTTACTGCAGGTGGAGAACAAGTGTTACTGCAGGTGGAGAACAAGTGTTACTGCAGGTGGAGAACAAGTGTTACTGCAGGTGGAGAACAAGTGTTACTGCAGGTGGAGAACAAGTGTTACTGCAGGTGGAGAACAAGTGTTACTGCAGGTGGAGAACAAGTGTTACTGCAGGTGGAGAACAAGTGTTACTGCAGGTGGAGAACAAGTGTTACTGCAGGTGGAGAACAAGTGTTACTGCAGGTGGAGAACAAGTGTTACTGCAGGTGGAGAACAAGTGTTACTGCAGGTGGAGAACAAGTGTTACTGCAGGTGGAGAACAAGTGTTACTGCAGGTGAGAGAACAAGTGTTACTGCAGGTGGAGAACAAGTGTTACTGCAGGTGGAGAACAAGTGTTACTGCAGGTGGAGAACAAGTGTTACTGCAGGTGGAGAACAAGTGTTACTGCAGGTGGAGAACAAGTGTTACTGCAGGTGGAGAACAAGTGTTACTGCAGGTGGAGAACAAGTGTTACTGCAGGTGGAGAACAAGTGTTACTGCAGGTGGAGAACAAGTGTTACTGCAGGTGGAGAACAAGTGTTACTGCAGGTGGAGAACAAGTGTTACTGCAGGTGGAGAACAAGTGTTACTGCAGGTGGAGAACAAGTGTTACTGCAGGTGGAGAACAAGTGTTACTGCAGGTGGAGAACAAGTGTTACTGCAGGTGGAGAACAAGTGTTACTGCAGGTGGAGAACAAGTGTTACTGCAGGTGGAGAACAAGTGTTACTGCAGGTGGAGAACAAGTGTTACTGCAGGTGGAGAACAAGTGTTACTGCAGGTGGAGAACAAGTGTTACTGCAGGTGGAGAACAAGTGTTACTGCAGGTGGAGAACAAGTGTTACTGCAGGTGGAGAACAAGTGTTACTGCAGGTGGAGAACAAGTGTTACTGCAGGTGGAGAACAAGTGTTACTGCAGGTGGAGAACAAGTGTTACTGCAGGTGGAGAACAAGTGTTACTGCAGGTGGAGAACAAGTGTTACTGCAGGTGGAGAACAAGTGTTACTGCAGGTGGAGAACAAGTGTTACTGCAGGTGGAGAACAAGTGTTACTGCAGGTGGAGAACAAGTGTTACTGCAGGTGGAGAACAAGTGTTACTGCAGGTGGAGAACAAGTGTTACTGCAGGTGGAGAACAAGTGTTACTGCAGGTGGAGAACAAGTGTTACTGCAGGTGGAGAACAAGTGTTACTGCAGGTGGAGAACAAGTGTTACTGCAGGTGGAGAACAAGTGTTACTGCAGGTGGAGAACAAGTGTTACTGCAGGTGGAGAACAAGTGTTACTGCAGGTGGAGAACAAGTGTTACTGCAGGTGGAGAACAAGTGTTACTGCAGGTGGAGAACAAGTGTTACTGCAGGTGGAGAACAAGTGTTACTGCAGGTGGAGAACAAGTGTTACTGCAGGTGGAGAACAAGTGTTACTGCAGGTGGAGAACAAGTGTTACTGCAGGTGGAGAACAAGTGTTACTGCAGGTGGAGAACAAGTGTTACTGCAGGTGGAGAACAAGTGTTACTGCAGGTGGAGAACAAGTGTTACTGCAGGTGGAGAACAAGTGTTACTGCAGGTGGAGAACAAGTGTTACTGCAGGTGGAGAACAAGTGTTACTGCAGGTGGAGAACAAGTGTTACTGCAGGTGGAGAACAAGTGTTACTGCAGGTGGAGAACAAGTGTTACTGCAGGTGGAGAACAAGTGTTACTGCAGGTGGAGAACAAGTGTTACTGCAGGTGGAGAACAAGTGTTACTGCAGGTGGAGAACAAGTGTTACTGCAGGTGGAGAACAAGTGTTACTGCAGGTGGAGAACAAGTGTTACTGCAGGTGGAGAACAAGTGTTACTGCAGGTGGAGAACAAGTGTTACTGCAGGTGGAGAACAAGTGTTACTGCAGGTGGAGAACAAGTGTTACTGCAGGTGGAGAACAAGTGTTACTGCAGGTGGAGAACAAGTGTGGAGAACAAGTGTTACTGCAGGTGGAGAACAAGTGTTACTGCAGGTGGAGAACAAGTGTTACTGCAGGTGGAGAACAAGTGTTACTGCAGGTGGAGAACAAGTGTTACTGCAGGTGGAGAACAAGTGTTACTGCAGGTGGAGAACAAGTGTTACTGCAGGTGGAGAACAAGTGTTACTGCAGGTGGAGAACAAGTGTTACTGCAGGTGGAGAACAAGTGTTACTGCAGGTGGAGAACAAGTGTTACTGCAGGTGGAGAACAAGTGTTACTGCAGGTGGAGAACAAGTGTTACTGCGTGTGGAGAACAAGTGTTACTGCAGGTGGAGAACAAGTGTTACTGCAGGTGGAGAACAAGTGTTACTGCAGGTGGAGAACAAGTGTTACTGCAGGTGGAGAACAAGTGTTACTGCAGGTGGAGAACAAGTGTTACTGCAGGTGGAGAACAAGTGTTACTGCAGGTGGAGAACAAGTGTTACTGCAGGTGGAGAACAAGTGTTACTGCAGGTGGAGAACAAGTGTTACTGCAGGTGGAGAACAAGTGTTACTGCAGGTGGAGAACAAGTGTTACTGCAGGTGGAGAACAAGTGTTACTGCAGGTGGAGAACAAGTGTTACTGCAGGTGGAGAACAAGTGTTACTGCAGGTGGAGAACAAGTGTTACTGCAAGGTGAAGAACAAGTGTTACTGCAGAACAAGTGGAGAACAAGTGTCACTGCAGGTGAAGAACAAGTTGGAGAACAAGTGTCACTGCAGAACAAGTTTTACTGCACGTGAAGAACAAGTGTTACTGCAGGTGGAGAACAAGTGTTACTGCAGGTGAAGAACAAGTGTTACTGCAGGTGGAGAACAAGTGTTACTGCAGGTGGAGAACAAGTGTTACTGCAGGTGGAGAACAAGTGTTACTGCAGGTGGAGAACAAGTGTTACTGCAGGTGAAGAACAAGTGTTACTGCAGGTCGAGAACAAGTGTTACTGCAGGTGGAGAACAAGTGTTACTGCAGGTGGAGAAGAAGTGTTACTGCAGGTGGAGAACAAGTGTTACTGCAGGTGGAGAACAAGTGTTACTGCAGGTGAAGAACAAGTGTTAATGCAGGTGGAGAACAAGTGTCACTGCAGGTGAAGGTGAACATGTGTCATTGCAGGTGGAGAACAAGTTTTACTGCACGTGAAGAACAAGTGTTACTGCAGGTGGAAAACAAGTGTTACTGCAGGTGGAGAACAAGTATTACTGCAGGTGGAGAACAAGTGTTACTGCAGGTGAAGGTGAACAAATGTCACTGCAGGTGAAGGAGAACAAGTGTCACTGCAGGTGAAGAACAAGTGTAACTGCAGTTGGAGAATAAGTGTCACTGCAGGTGAAGAACAAGTGTTACTGTAGGTGGAGAACAAGTGTTACTGCAGGTGAAGAACAAGTGTCACTGCAGGTGAAGGTGAACAAGTGTCACTGCAGGTGAAGAACAAGTGTCACTGCAAGTGAAGAACAAGTGTCACTGCAGGTGAAGAACAAGTGTCACTGCAGGTGAAGAACAAGTGTCACTGCAAGTGAAGAACAAATGTCACTGCAGGTGAAGAACAAGTATCACTGCAGGTGAAGAACAAGTGTCACTGCAGGTGAAGAACAAGTGTCACTGCAGGTGAAGAACAAGTGTCACTGCAAGTGAAGAACAAGTGTCACTGCAGGTGAAGAACAAGTGTCACTGCAGGTGAAGAACAAGTGTCACTGCAGGTGATGGAGAACAAGTGTCACTGCAGGTGAAGAACACGTGTCACTGCAGGTGATGGAGAACAAGTGTCACTGCAGGTGAAGAACAAGTGTCCCTGCAGGTGATGGAGATCAAGTGTCACTGCAGGTAAAGATAAAGTGTCACTGCAGGTGAAGAACAAGTGTCACTGCAGGTTAAGAATAAGTGCCACTGCACGTGAAGAACAAGTGTCACTGCAGGTGAAGAATAAGTGTCACTGCAGGTGATGGAGAACAAGTGTCACTGCAGGTAAAGAACAAGTGTCACTGCAGGTGAAGAACAAGTGTCACTGCAGGTGAAAAATAAGTGTCGCTGCAGGTGAAAAACAAGTGTCACTGCAGGTGAAGAACAAGTGTCCCTGCAGGTGATGGAGAACAAGTGTCACTGCAGGTGAAGATCAAGTGTCACTGCAGGTGAAGAACAAGTGTCCCTGCAGGTGATGGAGAACAAGTGTCACTGCAGGTGAAGAACAAGTGTCACTGCAGGTGAAGAACAAGTGTCACTGCAGGTGAAGAACAAGTGTCACTGCAGGTGAAGAACACATGTCACTGCAGGTGAAGAATATGTGTCACTGCAGGTGAAGAACAAATGTCACTGCTGGTGAAGAATAAGTGTCACTGCAGGTGAAGACCAAGTATCACTGCAGGTGAAGAACAAGTGTCACTGCAGGTGAAGAACAAGTGTCACTGCAGGTGAAGAACAAGTGTCACTGCAGGTGAAGAACAAGTGTCACTGCAGGTGAAGAACAAGTGTCACTGAAGGTGAAGAATAAGTGTCACTGCAGGTGAAGAATAAGTGTCACTGCAGGTGAAGAACAAGTGTCACTGCAGGTGAAGAACAAGTGTCACTGCAGGTGAAGAACAAGTGTCACTGCAGGTGAAGAACAAATGTCACTGCAGGTGAAGAACAAGTGTCACTGCAGGTGAAGAACAAGTGTCACTGCAGGTGAAGAACAAGTGTCACTGAAGGTGAAGAACAAGTGTCACTGAAGGTGAAGAATAAGTGTCACTGCAGGTGAAGAACAAGTGTCACTGCAGGTGAAGAACAAATGTCACTGAAGGTGAAGAATAAGTGTCACTGCAGGTGAAGAACAAATGTCACTGCAGGTGAAGAACAAGTGTCACTGCAGGTGAAGAACAAGTGTCACTGCAGGTGAAGAACAAGTGTCACTGCAGGTGAAGAACAAGTGTCACTGCAGGTGAAGAACAAGTGTCACTGCAGGTGAAGAACAAGTGTCACTGAAGGTGAAGAACAAGTGTCACTGCAGGTGAAGAACAAGTGTCACTGCAGGTGAAGAACAAGTGTCACTGCAGGTGAAGAACAAATGTCACTGCAGGTGAAGAACAAGTGTCACTGAAGGTGAAGAACAAGTGTCAATGCAGGTGAAGAACAAGTGTCACTGCAGGTGAAGAACAAGTGTCACTGCAGGTGAAGAACAAGTGTCACTGCAGGTGAAGAACAAGTGTCACTGCAGGTGAAGAACAAATGTCACTGCAGGTGAAGAACAAGTGTCACTGCAGGTGAAGAACAAATGTTAGTATTACTCAACTTGTCAGCGATTTCACTGACTCGTCAGTATGTTTCTTTTGTTCCTTAAAGGTTTTATGTATAATTCTTGAATGACTTACGTGATCATCTACAGTTTTAAACACAGACTTACTTGGTCATAAATGGTGTTCATCACTACAGGTTGATAAGTAAGTCATTTACAACAGTAGGAATCTTTATTGTAGTAACGTATCACCTGCGCTGTTAGCTTCATCAGTTGAATAAAGAGATGAATCACATTCCTGAAGACAGTAATAGTGGAAGCCGAAGCAGACGAAGTGGAATGTTAGTTTGACATTAACAATCCATCATCCTAGGTGCAAGTTGTTAACTGTAGCCTTGTAGGCTACAGTTAACAACTATCAACATAATCTAATTCCACTAAAGTGTCTAACTCACGTGTGATTCAATTCAAAGTTGCTACACCTCACCTTCCAAGTCACCTGTAACTCATCACAAACGTGCTACACCTCACCTTCCAACTCACCTGTGACTCATCACAAACGTGCTACACCTCACCTTCCAACTCACCTGTGACTCATCACAAACGTGCTACACCTCACCTTACAACCTCCGGTCAACTGATTCTGCTTTAGCCTACGAGAGTTACTGTCTTGCACCTAGGACGATGGACTGTTTACATCAGACTACCTCTCTACTTTGTCGTCATTGTCCGCCACCAATGCTGACGTCTTATTATCTATGTATTCGACTGATTAAGACTGCGGCACAGGCAACACATTTCCTCAAAAGAATTTCAGCTGCTAGAACGTGTGGGAACGCTGATGTCAATATTATATCAGTTCTTTGATCACTTTTTCTTGTCAAAACTTAAGAAGGTCTCATAAGTTTGCTAAGAAACTTTTAACACTGGTGTTGAAGAAAGTTGGCAATGCTACTGAATTATTTAGGTATCATTTTGTTAATTTAATTTTTAAATAGGTGTGATTTTATTTCATTGAACTATTTTGCTTATGACTCCTTCTGACGGCTTAAAAGATTAATGGTAAATGGCTCTTTAGGGAAGGATAATACACTCATATGTACAGTTCAGTACATTTATTAAAGGTAACGTTATGCTACGAGCGGCTGCTTCAGTCCTAATGCAGAGATAACTAAGAAAATGAGTATATATAGTGACAGGAGTCAGGTGGAGTGTCGCATGGGTACAGGTAGTAGTGGTAGTAGTGGTAGTAGCAGTAGTAGTAGTAATAGTAGTAGTAGTAGTAGTAGTAGTAGTAGTAGTAGTAGTAGTAGTAGTAGTAGTAGGAGTAGTAGTGGTGGTGGTGGTGGTGGTAGTAGTAGTAGTGGTAACATATATTGAGATGAAGTGGCTGGCGTATATATATAAACATATACTCACTTATTTGTGGTTGTAGTGTCGAGTCATAGCTTCCGGCTGCTCCTCCTCGCTGGGCGCTACTAGGTCTACTCTCACCCTGCTTCAAGAGCTTTATCGTATCTTTTCTTAAAGATATGTATGGATCCTGCCTCCACTATATCACTCTCCAGATTGTTCCACTTCCTGACAGCTCTGTGACTGACGAAATGTTCCCTAGCAGCCGTGTGACTCATCTGAGTTTTCAAGCTCCAGTTGTGACCACTTATTGCTGTGTCCCATCTCTGAAACATCCTTTTCCCATCCATTTGTCAATTCCTTTCACTTTTTTATATGTCTCCTTCATGTCCCACATATCCCTCCTGTCCTAGAGCGTCGTCAGGTCATTTACCCTTAATCTTTCCCTGTAGGATATATCCGTTAGCTCCTTGGCTAGTCTTGTTGCAAACTTTTGCACTTTCTCTAGTTTCTTGAGGTGCTTGACCAGGTGTGAGTTCCATACTGGTGCTGCATATTCCAATATAGGCCTGACGTGCACAGTGTACAAAGTCATGAACGATTCCTTAATAAGTGTCGGAACGCCATTCTTAGGTTTACCAGGCGCCCGTATGCTTCAGTAGTTATTTGGTTGATGTGCGCCTGTATTCTGTCTGCGGTCTTCTTTGCCCTTCCCCAGTCTTCATGACTTTGCACTTGGTGGGGTTGAACTCCAGTTGCCACTTGCTGGACCAGAAATACAGCCTGTCTGGATCCCTTTGTAGTCCTACCTGATCCTCATCCGTACGAATTCTTCGTATTAGCTTCACATCGTCTGCAAACAGGGACACCTCTGAATCAGCCCCTTCCGTCATGTCATTCATATAGACCAGAAACATCACCGGCCCTAAGACTAACCCCACTTGTCATAGGCACCCACTCTGACACCTCGTCGCTTATCATTACTCTTTGTTTCCTTCCTGTCAGGTTGTCTTTGATCCAGTGCAGTGCCTTTCATGTTATTCCTGCCTGCTCCTCGAGCTTTTGCACTAATCCATTTTGTGGAACTGTCTCGAAAGCCCTCTTACAGTCCAAGAAAATTCAATCTACTCATCCCTCTCTTCCTTGTCCTACTTCTGTCACCTTATCGTAAAACTCCAGTAGGTTTGTAACACAGGATTTTCCTTTACTGAAACAATGCTGGCTGTCATTAATAAGCTTGTACCCTTATAGGTGCTCCACCATTCTTCTGATAATCGTCTCCATGACTTTATATTTTATACATGTCAGTAACAATGGTCTGTAGTTTAATGCTGCCTGTTTGTCTCTTTTCTTAAAATTTTGGACTACATTTGATGTCTTCAACACCTCAGGTAGTTACCTTGTTCCGATAGATGTGTTTAAGATTATTGTTATTGGCACACACAGCGCCTCTAATCTCTCTCTCAGGTTTCACCGCCTTTGAGTATTTTTTTCACTTAGCAGCCTCTTCACCTACTCCTCTGTTGTGTGTAATGAGTCCAAAAGTTAATGGCGTACCCCACCATTCTGGCATTCTGGAGTCATTTCTGTCTCCACTGAAAACACTTCTTAAAATCTCATGTTGAGTTCTTCACATACTTCTCTGTCGTTTCTTGTGATCTCCCTTCCTTCCTTCCTTCCTCAGGCTGATTGCATGATCCTTGACTTTTGTTTTCCTCCTGATGTGGCTGCACATTAGCTTTGAGTCAGATTTGGCTTTCTATACTATATCATTATCGTATTGCCCCTGTGACTCCATCATTTATTTCTTTTTCTAAACACATCGGCCGTCTCCCACCAAGGAAGGGTGGCCCGATAAAGAAAATCTTTCAGCATCATTCACTCCATCGCTGTCTTACAAGAGGGGCGCTTACACTACATTTATTAAAATGCAACACTAACACCCCTCCATCATAGTGCAGACTCTGTACTTCCCATCTCCAGAACTCAAGCTCGGTCTGCCAGTTTCCCTGAATCCCTTCATAAATGTTACTTTGCTCACACTCCAACAGCACGTCAAGTCTAAAAACCATTTGTCTCCATTCACTCCTATCAAACACGCTCATGCATGCTTGTTGGAAGTCCAAGCCCCTCGCACACAAAACCTCCTTTACCCCCTCCCTCCAACCTCTCCTAGGCCGACCCATAGCCCACCCTTCCCTCCACTGCAGATTTATACACTCTCGAAGTCTTTCTATTTTGTTCCTTCCTCTCTACATGCCCGAACCACCTCAACAACCCCTCAGTCTTCTCGATAATAGTTTTGGTATTCCTACGCCTCCTCCTAATTTCCAAACTACGAATTCTCTGCATTATATTCACACCACACAACATCTCCACTGAATCCAGCCTTCTTGTTGTTGCAACATTCACCAAAAAAGGTTTACACCAATATAGGAGCGTTGGTACAATTATACTCTCATACATTCCCATCTTTGCTTCCATGGACAAAGTTTTCTGTCTCCACAGACTCCTAAGTGCACCACTCACCTTTTTTGTTATCTGTGCACATTCCTTTCTGGCTTTTCTACTAATTTCTTTTTTTCCTGGGTCCTTTGTTTTTTGGTTTCTCTACACCTCTGGGTGAACCAAAGGCTCGTTCTGGTCTTTAATATGTTTCTTCTCTTCCGTCTCCATTCATTTTGTTATTAAGACACATGTGCAACATCTGGGTATCTTTATTGTAGACGTTTCGCCATCCAGTGGCTTTATCAATACAAATTCTAGGACATAACTTGAAGACAGTAGAACTATATACAGCAGATGAGGTAATCAGTCCCTCAACCTAGGAGTAGGTGCGAAGAGCACCATAGTCGTGGAGATTCTGAAGCAGAAGAAAGGAGCCTGGCGCTTATATAGTAACGTCAGGTGTAGCAGACGAGGGCATAGTCACTGGTAGGCGGGATTCCCCAGTGGAAGTAGGTCCTTCCCAAAGAGATGGGTTAGTTGTACTAATAGTTGTCGTAGCCGTGAAGGTTATGTACATGTTCTCAGGATCAAGATTCCATGATGTTGCAGTGTCTGACAAGTTGTGTAAGAATGGTGTGTGTGTGTGTGTGCGTGTGTGTGTGTGTGTGTGTGTGTGTGTGTGTGTTGTTAATTAAGCCAAATTGGTCAATATGGCTGAAATTCGTTAAAAACTGGACTATTCGAATATTTTCTTTTGCAGATTGACAGATATTTTTTCATTGATTAAATAAATAATTTATTTTCGATCGAAGCAAAGCTAGAAAGCCTCTCCTACCCTAACACGTAAGTCATGCGTGTCGTAAGTGGCGACTAAAATGCCAGGAGCAAGGGGCTAGTAACTTCCTTCTCCTGTATATATTACTAAATTTAAAAGGAGAAACTTTCGTTTTTCCTGTCGTGCATGTATGTCACTGTATTAAATATTGTAGCTGAAGTGTATGGAACTGCTTCAGTGGGAGAATAACCTCCAGGCCATTATGACTTTGTCATTGTAACCTGGAGGTTATGACAGTTTTATTGTCCCTCCACTCACTGTGTGGAGAGACAGCTTGACTCACTGTCTATCAATTTGCTTCATAAATAACATTAACAATGTTAATTACATTTGAAGAGATAAAAACAATTTTCAACAAGTGAAAATAGCTGTGACGTTTGTATTGAACCTTTCCTTGATAATCAAGTAGATGACCACGTTCATGACACTGTCAACTTGATAATAACTTAAACTAACATTATCAAATAGATAATCAACTATATCACATTTACTATTGTAAAGGATTATTTTGATGCGTTGATTGAATTCCTGTTTTCAAGGTTGAACTAAGTCTGTGTATAATTCCTTAGTTGATAATTCGCATTAATTTTCCCAAGTTCCATTTTATTAGTAAAACTAATTAGAATAATCACCTAAAGACTGAGAAACAAACTTTGCTTAAACAACAATACTGAGGTCACCCTTATCATAACTAAGCAGCAGTTGAAATTTAAGACACATGTGCCACACCTGTGGCATGTTTCGCCATCCAGTGGCATTATCAATACAGATTCTAGGACTTGAATTTGAAGACAGTAGAACTATATACAAAGATGAGGTAATCAGTCCCTCAGCCCTGGAGTTGTGTGAAGAGCACCGTAGTCGTGAAGATTCTGGAGCACAGGCAAGGAGGCTGGCACTTATATACTGGCGTCAGGTGGAAAGGGACGGGTAGCAGAAGAGGGCCTAGTCACTGGTAGGTGGGATTTCCCAGTGGACGTAGGTCATACTTAAAGGGATGGGTAAGTTGTAATATTAGTTGTAGCAGCCGTGAAGAAGGTCATGTAGATGTCATCTGAACCAAAATTCCATAATGTTAGTGTCTGACAAGTTGTACAAGAATGGTATACACTAAGGACAAGATGAAAATTAAGATACATGTGCAACATCTGGATATGTTTATTACCTCATCTTTAGTATATAGTTCTACTGTCTTCAAATTATGTCTTAGAATCTGTATCGATAAAGCCACTGGATGGCGAAACGTCTAAAATAAAGGTACCCAGATGTTGTACAAGTCGGTATTGTATACCATTCTTGTATAAGCAGCAGCTGTTGAACCCTTAAGTTACAATAATTGAATTAAATATTTATTTTCACTCAAAATGTTAACGTCATATGACCCTAATAAAAAAGAGTAAATATATTACCTTGAAAAAAGAAAGGAGCTATGACCCGAGTTGTTTACATTAAAAAATTGTTTGCAAACAATTCTGACAGCCCACATTACCCAAATTACTATTTTTTACAATCTGCTGAGTGCACACTTCTCATAAATTTGCAAAATATCTTATAATACATTAATTTATTTCAGTCTCGTTTAAAAAGTGATGAGAAATTATTTTGTTAAATGTTTTTATCTCTGTGTTTAAGTTCACAGTGTTATTAAAAAATAAATATATTTTTTTCTGGACAGCCAGCCTGCGTTAAAATTGGCCGTTTGTGAGAGCGTTATCCTGAGAGTAGCTAATGAAGTGTGAGAGCGGACCTTGCCTGGCTGCAACTGACAGCTAGCCTGCAACAGACCAAGTTAAATGGTTGATGTCAATTAGACACGGTCAAGAATTCTGAGGCTTATGGTATGGCCAGTTCAGAGATAGATAGATAGATAGATAGATAGATAGATAGATAGATAGATAGATAGATATATAGACATATAGATAGACAGAGAGACAGGGTGACACAGACTCGCAGAGGGACTGACACACACAGTTTCCACATAAACGGCTCGCTATGTGAAAAACTAAACAAAGACACAGCAGACATGTGGAACCTGTACAAAATTTAATTCCCAGAGCACCATTTAAAATGGTTCGGCATAGGAAAATGTAGGAAAGAAATTATTCTGTAACATTCACGGTGAGGAAGGAGACTCGAGCATCAAAGATGGTGGCGACTTGTACAGGTTTGTTACAAAAGTTCCGAGAATATTGCTTCTATTTTGTTTTTAGCTGTGACCGTGTCCCATGATGCAAAAACTTTATTCATTCAATCAATGAGTAATAATTGGACACAATTATTCATTCAATCAATAATTTTGCAAAAACGTACTGATATTACAATTCAGAAGTCCCTATAGACCCCAACACCCACACTTCTTCATAGTGCAGGCACTGTACTAATCCCCTCCAGGACTCATGTCCGGTTATCCAGTGTCCTTGAATTACTTCATAAATTTTTCCTTACACTGTAACAGCACGTAAAATGATAAAACTGCTTGTTTCCACGCACTCCTATCTAACACGCTCACACAATCCTATTGGAAGTCCAAGCCTCTAGCATCAAAGACTCTTTTGCCTCCACTCTGTAACATTTCCTAGGACGATCCCTACTCCTCCTTCCCTCCACCCTAGCTGTATACACCCTCCTAGTCATCATATTTTTCTCCTTTCCCTCTAAATGTACAAACCATCTCAACAACTCCTCTTCAACCCTCAACCAAATCTGCAAACTGCGAATGTTTTGCATAATATTCATACTAGACATTACCTTCATACACGACATATCTACTGCCTCCAGCCTCCTTCTCTCTGCAACATTCATAACTCATGATTCACACCAATGCAAAAGTGTCAGAACCATTATGCTCTCGTACATTCCCCTCTTTACCTCCATGGATAACTTTTTTTTTTTCTCCATAAATACTTCAGTGCGATATCCATCTTTTTCTTTCGACATTTCTATGGTTCACCTCGTCTATCAAAGAATCATCAGCTGACGTGCGTACACAAAGTCCTTACATTGAAGCATAGAAGTGAACAGTATTTACATGAGGGTAAGGAAGTTTTTCTTGCATTTATGGATATAGAAAGGGCATATGATAGGGTGGAGAGGAGAGCAATATGGCAGATGTTGCAAGAGCATGAAATAGGTGGAAAGTTACGTGCAGCAGTTAAGAGGTTTTATGAGGATTGTGAATCTCAGGGTAGGATATGTAAGAGAGAGGGATATTATTTCCCAGTAAAAGCAGGCCTTAAACAGGGATGTGTGATGTCACCATGATTATTTAACATGTTTAAAGATGGTGTTGTAAAGGGAGATAATGTTGGGAGATGTGTGCGCGAGAGATTTTAACCACCCAACTGATTTTCAAAAGGCCGAGAAAGTTATATCAAGTCTCATAAAAATAGTATTGATTTTAATATGATTTTAATATTCACTGTTATATAAATTAGTTTAATTAACAAAATATAAGCTATGCATAACAAGTCACTCAAATTTTACTTGACATGTGACCCAACCAAATCTTCACTGCACTCCCACTTATATTGCGCTGGTCAGGTGTAAGGTCACGTGTGAGTTGATATCCCAGATTTATAAGCCTTCTGCTGTCCTATTATCTTTACACGTCTTTGATAATATGATAAATTACAAAAGCGATTTTAAATTTATTTTTTTTTCACAGTGGATATTCTGATTCCTACCTAGTAGAGGTCTAGGTTAATCTAGACTGTAGAGCATTCCTTCCTAGTAGAGGTCTAGGTTAATCTAGACTGTAGAGCATTCCTTCCTAGTAGAGGTCTAGGTTAATCTAGACTGTAGAGCATTCCTTCCTAGTAGAGGTCTAGGTTAATCTAGACTGTAGAGCATTCCTTCCTAGTAGAGGTCTAGCTTAATCTAGACTGTAGAGCGTTCCTTCCTAGTAGAGGTCTAGCTTAATCTAGACTGCAGATCTTTGGACCGTCAGTTTACGGGCTGCGGTTTGAACCCTTCATCCACTCTTCTGTTTACACACTGATAGTTTTATATTACTATTTAATCTAAGTTCGTAGACGACGTAGCCTTGAAAGGTAATGAAGAATAGATTTGCTGCTGAAGCTCCTGGGCCCTGGGAAGGAGTTCATCTTGGTTACAGTTTGTGCCTCTGATATACTATAATACTGTAAGTATTAGTTCCGATTTCTTCCATTTATTTGGGGTCAGGAGTCTTCTAGAGTCTCTAGACGATACAGAGTCGGACTGTCAATTTACAAATTAGAGTTAATTGACCAGTTTTACATATTCGGCACGACATATATATATATATATATATATATATATATATATATATATATATAATATCGTGCCGAATATGTAAAACTGGTCAATTAGCAAGAACTCATTTAAAATTAAGTCCTTTCTAAAAATTTCTCTTATACGTTTAAAGATATATTTTTTTCATTTATGTTAATGTAAAAATTTATAATTTTGCACCAGAAGAATCTTAGAAAACTTACCTAACCTTATTCTAACAAGCGCAATTTATTTTAGCCTAATCGTACTAAATATATTTTTAAAAAGTTTATAGTAATTTAATACTAAACAAACACAATGAAATATATTTTTTTCGTTAGGTTCAGAATGATTTTGGCGAAATTATTGCATACACAAATTTTCACTTGTCCTATATGGCAAGATGAGCGTTGCTATTTAAGCCAAGATCGCAAGTTCTGCCTATTCGGCACGACATATATATATATATATATATATATATATATATATATATATATATATATATATATATATATATATATATATATATATATATATATGTATATATATAAACTGGATACATGAACTTACTGAAATTGTCTCTATTCAGTAGAGAACCTCAGTGTCTTCTTCAGTCAGATATACCAAACTCCTTCCCACAGACAGTGAAGAGAAGAGATATAAATGTGTCGCTCCAGACTTGGTAGCGGAAAATATGACTACATGGACTCTCACCAGTTCAAAAAACCTATGATAGATACAGCAAAAATTCACAGTACTATAAAGGTCTTATAAGACTGAACAAGTCTAAAACATAGTAGAAACACATGCAAATCCCTGCAGTATTTTTATTCTTGCCAGATAAATGGTTAACCTTTAACTCTTACGACAACCTTCCATATTTGAAACATTACGTTTTAAATGTGGAATTCTTTGAAGTATTCTCATAGGTCATCTTTGGTTTCTGCCCAACTAGTTGACATCTACTTTGTAGAAAAGCTGTTAAGAGGAGACAAGTATATGTCCACGGCTTTAGCAATGTCTGTAGATGAATGGTTCACAGAACCGACACGTTGATAATTAGACACATGTGCAACTCTTGGGTATCTTTATTAAGGAAACGTTTCGCCACACAGTGGTTTCATCAGTCCATACACAGGAGAAACTTGAAGAACAGGAGGAGAATGAAGTAATCAGTCCCTCAACCTTGAATCTGACCACATCGATTCAAGATTGAGGGACTGATTACCTCATTCTCCTCCTGTTCTTCAAGTTTCTCCTGTGTATGGACTGATGAAGCCACTGTGTGGCAAAACGTTTCCTTAATAAAGATAACCAAGAGTTGCACATGTGTCTAATTTAGCAATATCTGCGACAAACTGTATACTTCGTTTCTTAATAAGGATTCTTAGTTGTAGACTTATAGAAGAGAGAAGCTGAGCCACCGCTATGAAATCTTAAAGATTCATAGTCGTGGTTAACTTCGGTAACCCAAGTCTAGTAGCCTAAAATTCTGAGGGTCATTTACGTAGCGAAGCCTTGTTCTCATATATTGTTTTACGTGCTGTAATGTTATCCAGCTTGGTGAACGGCGGAATCTGAAGCATCCTGATGTTTGTCTCGCAAACAGAGTATTTTAATATTCACTCATGAATTTTCTGTTGAGATAACTCGATTTTTTTTTTGAAGAGTGGGGGTTGGGATAGATTCTAGCTCGAATCTTTGCTGTTCTAATTCCCTGTTTTTCTTGCTCTTATCTTTTGGTCACTTTCAACCCTTCAACTTAGCTTGAGCTCTATCTTCCTTAGATATTTTGTTTTCTCTTATTTTTTTTTACTGGCTAACCTCTCTCTCTTGCTCTTTCTTATCCTCGAGAAGTAATCCTTCAAATTCCTACTTTTACTGACGAGCTGTATTTTCTTGTTCCAAAGCTAACCTCTCCTCAACCTTATGCTCTTCAAAAGCTAACAGTTCTTTTTCCTATTTCTTAGCAATAGTTAACATGGATGAAATAATGGTGTCCAGGCTTCTTCCAGTAAACGCAATCTTTTTCTAAGCTTCCAACAAAAATTCATACGACTCCATAAGTAACACAAAATATAATAAAGTATGAACCTAGACGATGTATACTGGAAACTCCAAACTATGAGAAAATGAAACAAAAACAGAATACTTAAACTACACCAATTACTGAAACTTGTCTTAATACAACACTGACAACACGTCCACACACTTCATTCAATATCTTTCCCATAGAGTTATAAACCATTTCTTATTACTCGGGGAAGATCACATTGTGGGCCCGACAGCCTTCACAATTCAAAACAAGTTGTAAACATAACAGATTAACACAATTATAATTATCC
>NW_027196459.1:32500-90512 GCF_038502225.1 Cherax quadricarinatus
AGGTACCAGAGTGGGCGCATGTATTGAGTGGGCTTGTGCTGTTTCTTGTAAATGTGGACATAAGGGAAGTAGATACAGACGTATCCCTGCTCTTAGATGACGTGAAACTAATAAGTAGAATACAAGTGGACCAGGATCAGGTAAGACTAAGAGGTGATCCGGACAGGCTGCAAAACTGGAGTATACCTGGAGAGTGTGTCGGGGGATAAAGTTACGCGACTCGGTACATGACCAGGCCTCGCGGTGAGTCAGAGCCTGATCAGCCAGGTTGTTACTGCTGGACGCACGCAAAGCGGCGTATGTCGGGGTCTATTGGTAATCCCCCTTTTGTAAGCTGGGAGGTATTGTGACTTTTATTATTCATTTCTTTCATTTAATGCTGATAATTTTCTATGGAATTTTCGCACCACTTGAAAATTCCAAAGACAATTACCAGATCTATCTATATTTGGTATGTAAGGTCATCTGTATAATATCTAGCATCTGCCTCAGAAGCTTATAGGATTGATAACCTATGGCAGTCTCCCTTTGTATAACTTATAGATGTCTCCCTTTAAATGTGTCCCTTTAAATGGACCCTTTTTCTAGAAGTGGGGACACTCCTAAGATAATTACCAGTGATATCTATATTTGGTATGAAAAGTTATTTACATCATATCGTAGTATGACTCAGTTTTTGATGACTTAAGAAATCGTAATGACACGATTGCAAATAAACCATACCCCCGGCCGGGATTGAACCCGCGGTCATAGAGTCTCAAAACTCCAGCCCGTCGCGCTAGCCACTAGACCAGCTAGCCACAATAAGATTCATCCAACTAGGTATATTTCTACACCATAGGAAAGTTACCACAGGCACCTCTGTGACCACAAATGCAAGTTTTTACAGACGAATCTCCAGCTAGCGTGGCCGTGACGAACTCTAGCTCAAGTCCCTTCACTGCCTTCACTGGCTAGCGCGACGGGCTGGAGTTTTGAGACTCTATGACCGCGGGTTCAATCCCGGCCGGGGGTATGGTTTATTTGCAATCGTGTCATTACGATTTCTTAAGTCATGTTGACGGCAGTGAAGGGACTTGAGCTAGAGTTCGTCACGGCCACGCTAGCTGGAGATTCGTCTGTAAAAACTTGCATTTGTGGTCACAGAGGTGCCTGTGCTAACTTTCCTATGGTGTAGAAATATACCTAGTTGGATGAATCTTATTGTGGCTAGCTGGTCTAGTGGCTAGCGCGACGGGCTGGAGTTTTGAGACTCTATGACCGCGGGTTCAATCCCGGCCGGGGGTATGGTTCAGTTTTTGATCATTTTCATGTCACATTCTTTAGATTACCATTACAATATCATTGCTTTTGGGCTGGCTGTTTTTCTAATGCTATAATATTCAGTCTTTCTGGCTATGGGTGTTGATATGCCTGGGGGCACTTCCTGCCTCCTGCCTCACTCCAGCAAGGACACTTCCTGTAAATTAATTTTTCTTGGATCTCCTCTTGTCTGCAACACTGTAAGCTCCTGACAATGTGTTGATTGCAACACGAGAGGCCAATACGTTAATAAACGACATATCGCTATAACTAAAAAAAAAAAAAAACACAATCACATTCTCTGGCTTCAGAAAAAAATATATTCCTGGTTATATATTTATCTGTTATATAGTTTCTGATACTAAGGTAGGTCAACAATGGTGTGTCTGGGTGTACTCATCTATATGTGGTTACAAAGGTCGAGTCACATCTCCTGGCCCCAAATCTTTGCTAGTCGCTATTAGGTCACTGTCTCCCTGCTCCAGAACCTTATCATACCTCTTCTTAAAACTATGTATGGATCTTGCCTCCATTACTTGCTCTCCAGATTTTTCCACTTCCTGACAACTCTAAGGCTAAAGAGATTCTTGCTAACATCTCTATGGCTCATCTGAGTTTTCAACTTCCAGTTGCGTCCCCTTGTTCCTGTGCCCCATCTCTGAAACATTCTAGGTCTGTCCTTATCAGTATCTCTCAGTATTTTATATGTCGTTATCATGTTTTCCCTTTCCCCCCTTACCTCTATTGTCATCAGACATACCCCTTAGCTCTGGGACTAGTCTTTTTGCAAACTTTTGCACTTTCTCCAATTTCTGGAAGTGTTTGACAAGGTGTGGGTTCCTTACTGGTGCTGCATACCCCAATATGGGCCTGAGGTACATGGTGTACAGTGTCATGAATGACTCTTTACTTGGTCTACAGTGCCATGAATGACTCCCTACTTGGTCTACAGTGTCATGAATGACTCCCTACTTGGTCTACAGTGTCATGAATGACTCCCTACTTGGCCTACAGTGTCATCAATGACTCCCTACTTGGTCTACAGTGTCATGAATGACTCCCTACTTGGCCTACAGTGTCATGAATGACTCCCTACTTGGTCTACAGTGTCATGAATGACTCCCTACTTGGCCTACAGTGTCATGAATGACTCCCTACTTGGTCTACAGTGTCATGAATGACTCCCTACTTGGTCTACAGTGTCATGAATGACTCCCTACTTGGTCTACAGTGTCATGAATGACTCCCTACTTGGCCTACAGTGTCATGAATGACTCCCTACTTGGTCTACAGTGTCATGAATGACTCCCTACTTGGTCTACAGTGTCATGAATGACTCCCTACTTGGCCTACAGTGTCATGAATGACTCCCTACTTGGTCTACAGTGTCATGAATGACTCCCTACTTGGTCTACAGTGTCATGAATGACTCCCTACTTGGCCTACAGTGTCATGAATGACTCCTTACTTAGTTGTCCAAATGCTATTCTCAGGTTTACGTGGTGTTCATATGTTGCAGCCTTTGATCCCCGAACCTGTTTTCCGTCTGCAGTCGTCGTTGTTGTCCTTTCCTTCGTCGTTGTCCTTCCCCAAGCTTCATAACTTTGCACTTGGTGGGGTTAAACACCAGGAGCTATGCGTCGGACTAGGTTTGCTGCCTGCCCAGCTCCCTTTGTAAACTTACCTGATCCTCGTCCGTTTGTATTATCCTCATTAGTTTCACATCATCAGCTAACAGGGACACCTCTGAATCTATTCCTTCCAACATATCATTCGATGTACAAGAAACAGCACCGGACCTAGGACTGACCCTTGTCTGTCCTAGGTCCGGTGTTGTTTCTTGCTAGCTC
The DNA here is from genome assembly GCF_038502225.1 of Cherax quadricarinatus. Taxonomy (NCBI): domain Eukaryota; kingdom Metazoa; phylum Arthropoda; class Malacostraca; order Decapoda; family Parastacidae; genus Cherax; species Cherax quadricarinatus. The sequence continues at coordinate 35,653 of NW_027196459.1, forward strand.
ATCCTCTCCTCTCTCTCTAACAGTGCTCCTAATATGTTGATACATGAGATTTTCCAGTACCATCTTCATCATCTTAGCCCTCCACATTTCTGGTCCCCCATGTGTCTCCAAGTTTTCCCATTCTCCTTGTGACTGAAGTCACCCACAACTAGTAACTTTGCCTTACTCATAGGGGCATTTCTGGTCAATTTTGCTCTATGCGTATTCTTGTCTTGACCTCCTGCTATTCTGTGGTGGGTTGTACATCACTGCAATCACCACCATGGGACCCCCCCCCTTCTGTCCATTCCTTCCATTTCTTCAAAACTCCATTGCTTTGTGATGAGCAGTACAACTCCTTCCCCTCTGTTCCCTTTATTTTTCCCGAAGATTTGATATCCATATGGAAAGACTGCATCTGTTAGTATCCTCGTGATCTTTGTTTCTGTGTGCGCTATGATTTCTGGAGATGCCTCAATGATTCTTTGCTGTCACTCCTGATATTTATTTGTTATTCCATCTGCATTGGTGTATCATACCTTCAGCTTCTTTTCAAATACTGTGTTCTGGGGGAAGTGGAAGACCTGGCAGGATACTATGGGAGGCTGCTATGAAGGTGGAGCTTGTGATGGAAGGGGCCTGTGGGTGCAGAGTGTGGGTTGTTTTGGGTTAATTTGTTTCGTTGTTGTTTGGTTGTCTGGTGTGAGAGTGTTCAGTGGGTGGTTCTGAGGGAGGTTGTGTTTTCTGGTCTTCCTGTGTCTGTGCTCCCCTGCCCATCTCTATTCTTACTCTCTTTCTTGCTCCTTGCATCTGTGTCCTTTCTCTCTCACTTTCTGTCATTCATCTGGTGCTCTGTCATGGTCAAGGTACACCTGCTTTTAATTTGATGAGCCCCATAGTCGTGGTTTCTGCAGTACTGTCATATTGTTTTGCACCATTTCTGACGTGTGTGTGTGTGTGTGTGTGTGTGTGTGTGTGTGTGTGTGTGTGTGTGTGTGTGTGTGTGTGTGTGTGTGTGTGTGTGTGTGTGTGTGTGTGTGTGTGTGTTTGTGTGTGTGTGTGTGTGTGTGTGTGTGTGTGTGTGTGTGTGTGTGTGTGTGTGTGTGTGTGTGTATGTGTGTGTGTGTGTGTGTGTGTGTGTATGTGTGTGTGTGACATTGTTTCGTTCAACATCGATTCGTTATAACACGAGAGTAAATGCTGCCGTATGAAAGCCGCCCGCAGCTTACTCACCACATTTGATGCTCTTTGTTTTTGTACTTCATGGTGGTAGGAGGTCTTCCTTACAATTTTCATTTTGCAAACATTTATTCCTTGATTTAACTCTGTTTTAATGAGTGCTCGAGGTGCACCCCTGATGTTTTTGGCAACAAAAAACAGAGAAGTGTGGCAATAGAAACAAAGCTAAAAGTTTAAGGAGATTTCACGATGTTTTGTTAATACGTGGTTTTACTTGAAGTCACAGTTTATAAGAACCTGTCGACGACGTTAAATGAGGACTTACTTTACTGTGGTAGGAGCAATATCGTGGCGGGAACAGTGCCTTGGCTATAACATTATCGTTGCTGGAATAATTCCATGAGTGGATCAATTCCATGACTGGAACGGTGTCGTAGCAGGAACAATACCGGAGCAATACCATGACTGGAGCAAGACCGCGGTTAGAACAATCCTGTTGCTAGAACAATACTGCACCAGCAACAATACCATGGAAGAAATGATACCGTAACTGGAAGAATACCATAGTTGGAACAATACTGCTGCTTGAACAGTATCTTGGCCAGAATAATGCTGTGGCTGTAACAATACTGAGAACAATACCGTGGCCAGAATAATAACATCCTCGAAACATTATTGAGACGAGAACAATACCATGTTTATGTTAGGACCACCACAGAAGTGCCACCTGAGTGGTAGTGCCTGGAGGCCACGATAATATATCCACCCACATATTAGCGTCTCTGCTCCATCATCTATATAAGTTCGAGCATAAGAGGATATCATGGCTCATTGCTGGACCTGAGGTGGAGTCGACCGACACACAGAGAAGTGACATGTGACCTGGTGAGAAGTGATAATTAAGCCGAGGATCAATTATAGTGTTTTGATTTTTTTTTTTATTCGCCTGTACTCTCCCGGCCCGGGTCTTTTGATGTCACTCACATACGATGAGCGCTCTCCATGTACCAAGAGAGAAGTAATGGACGTCCTGTAATGACGACCCAAGCACCAGTCATCTAATTTCTGGGTAAAGACCTGCGACACTTAAGTCCATCTTTCTTTGTGTTGTTTATGAAGTACATTGTAATCCACAGTCTCGTGCAAAGTAGGTAAGAACTTTAATACAGTTTGAGTTGGAAGAGCGCTTGAGTGGGAGTCAGTCCCAGAGGTGCCATGTGACACACACACCTTGTAGCATCCTCGTGTCACTCTACGCTCCTTTGCATGACCGAAAGTGTTGGGTCATTCTGAAGGGTATTTGACCAGATACGAGGTATCATCAAGGACATTTGAATGATAAGTAGTCAGTGTCCAGTATATTTAGTTTCGTGTGGAGGAAATGATCACCATTTGTATTAGAATCTATGTGGAGATTGATGGTAGGTTATGGATGAACCAGCTGGTTCTAATTAACAGAAGCAGACAAGTACACACTCACAAAAATACTCCACCAACATTACCGTGCTGGAGTATTACTGTGACTACAACATTGTTGTGACTACAACATTACTGACTGCAACATTACTGTGACTGCAGCATTACTGTGAATGAAACATTAATATGACTGTATATGCCCTAGAATATACATAGTATAGCATACACCCTTAAGTATACACACTTCAGTATATTTACTCCTGTATCTCATCAACGTAGCATGTAATTTGATGGCATTTTAACTAATTTATTTCGAATAGAATTTCTTTGTTATTTTAATTATTGAATAACATTATTTCTTAGAATATAAATCAAATGCGGACAAATATTCCAGAGAAAACCCATTTTTCTCCAAAATTTTAGTGAAATTAAGCTCAGCAAGATTTATTTTACACTCTGCATACATAAATATCGTCTTGAGAGGGTGACTTAAGAGATCGTACATTAAGAATAAGAAGCATACATTCTCTGGAGAACACATTGCCTCGTTAACCTCCAGTTTGTCTGTGTTTGCGTTAGTCTTTCCTGATTGTGTTCGTTTTAAAAGCTGTGAAACATCTCGGTAATTTATATTTATAGTGTAAATTTATTGAATCTTCCTGTTACGTCGTTTGTGAATTGTCTAGAATAATGCACTCCAGAATTGCTTACATTTTCTAAATTTCATATAAATTTTCAGCTTGAAAGTTATCAGTTGTCGCTGTTGGGGTTTTAAAGAGGCTGCCGGAAATTTTTCTGCTTGATATATGCCGTACTTGAGTACGGTACCGAGATCCAGATTCCTGGAATAATTTTCATAATCAGAAAAGAGCATAAACTAATTGAAATTAAACGAAAAGTGGATGTGAAGAAACGGAGGTTACTATCAAAGATTTTTGTGGCCAACGAGCCTATAATGTGTGCAGTACGTAAATATAACGAGTAGAGAATAGCTCTGTGAAACGAGAATGTTTCTTTGATAAACAGAGGGATAGTTAAGTGTGAGCTGTAGTGAAACAATATGAGGAAGTAATAGTGAAGTAGAGTTGTTAAACCTAAACCTAACTCACCACCCGTCAACCTCCCGAGTGATGTGTGCAAACAAGACCAGACAGTCTCCTGTACACGACGTTAAATCACTTTGCTTTTTAGTAAACTTGAATATCAGCTTGCCTGCCTAGGAGATATATCAAGTTTACCAGATTTAAAGTTATTTTGGGGAAGCAGAATGGCTGTACCAGGCCCCCAAGTCACTCGGTACTGTCAGACTCCCACAGGAGTGAACGTAAGTTCTATTTATCAAAAAAAAAAAAAAAAAAACCTCTTGGAGTGTCGGAATTTATTCCCACCCCCCTACCAGATAAGGGAGGAGATGAGAATGTAACCGTTGTACTCTACTCTTAATCAACTATCATTCTTATATACCTAAGACACTCTGTGTCTATATTTGTACCATATATGGCAACCTCTGCCCAGTGCCAGCCTGGAATATTCAATTTAATGAGAGGGAGGAGCGGTATCCTTCAAGTACCAGCCATCATGTGAGGATCGGCCTAAGAGCGCTCTTTTTGGAAGTTGCGTGGATGTATTGTGGCTATCAACTATTTAACGATTGCAGTATAGAGCCCTGAAGACTTAAGTGAATAGGGAATCCTAAAATTGTATCACACTAACAGCAGAGTGGAGTAACAATATCCTCGTGTTTACACAAGCCAGCTTGCGTTCTGATTCCTCGAGAAAGACCCAGACTGCTCATTTTGCAGCCTTGTTCAGTAGTCTACAGTAATCTTGGATTGAGTGCAACGGTTGAGCACTAACTAGGCCATGACATTCAGTTCAGATAACCGGGGATCTCGTATCCAAGGTGTGGTCACGTGGTCAGTACCAGGACACACGTCACTCCATCAACTAGTGTACTGGGAAAATAATGCCTGTATCTTGGACCAGGAGCTAGGTGTCAACAAGGAAACCACAGAGGTGAGTACCCTAGAATGTTTTTTTTTTTCTTAGTGGTAACAGCCCGTCACAAGGGATATATACACATGGTAGGCCTGGGACAGCTGGATCTCGTGGACTTGATTCACCTACAATTAATAAGTGTCAGACATAATTAAAAATCCTAATTAACCCAAATGTAGATCTACGTTTTCTACGTTTGCGCGCATAGCGCTCCGACCTTGATCTATTTTCAGAGCGGTACGCAAGCGAGCGTAGATCTACGTTTGGACAGTTTAAGGGTTAATAACCAAATAAGAGCAGTCTCTGTGTGAAGCAACAGTGTGTATTCACCTAGCTGTACTCATCTAGGTGTGGTTGCAGGGGTCGAGTTGCAGCTCCTGGCCCCGCCTTTTCACTAGTCGCTACTAGGTCACTTTTCCAGCTCCATGAGTTTTATCATAACTCTTCTTAAAGTTGTGTTTGGTTTCTGCCTCCACTACATCACTTTCCAGGCTATTCTGCTTCCTGACAATTCTATGACTGAAGAATTACTCCATAATATCCCTGTGTCTAATCTCAGTCTTCAACTTCCAACTGTGACCCTTGTTGCTGTGTTCCATCTATGGAACATTCTGTCTCTGTCCACCTTGTCAATTCCTCTCAGTATTTTATATGTAGTTATCATATCCCCCCTTTCCCTCCTGTTCAGTGTCGTCAGATCTATTTTCTTTAACCTCTCCTCGTAGGACATGCCCCTTAGCTCCGAGACTAGTTTTGCTGCAAACCTTTGCACCTTCTGTAATTTCCTGACGTGCTTAGCCAGGTGTGCAATCCAAAACGTTGTTGAATACTCCAGTATGGTCCTGACGTATGTAGTGTGCAGAGTCTTGAAGGATTCCTTACTGAGGCGTCGGAATGATGTTCTTACTTTTTGCTAGGGGCACATATGATGCAGCAGTTATTTGCTTGATGTGCACCTCAGATGTGCTTGGCATGATGCACATCATACATCAAGGACAAGGATCTTCGGGTTGGCATCATACCAAGCACATCTGAGGTGCACATCAAGCAAATAACTGCTGCATCACACATATATATATATATATATATATATATATATATATATATATATATATATATATATATATATATATATATATATATATATATATATATATATATATATATATATATATATATATATATATGCAGTGTTTTCTAACCAGATCAGTTAACATGATACAGTGTCCCTTAACAGACCATTTAACATGATACAGTGTCCCTTAACAGATCAGTTAACATGATAGAGTTTTTCTTAACAGATCAGTTGACATGATACAGTATCCTTTAACAGATCAGTTAACATGACAGAGTGTCCCTTAACAGATCAGTTAACATAATACAGTGTTTCTCAATAGATCAGTTAACATGATACAGTGTCCCTTAACAGATCAGTTAACATGATACAGTGTCCCTTAACAGATCAGTTAACATGATACAGTGTTTCTTAACAGATAAATTAACATGATGCAGTGTCCCATGATACAGAGTTTCTTAACAGATCAGTTGACATAATACAGTGTTTCTTAACAGATCAGTTAACGTGATACAGTGTCCTTTAACAAATCAGTTAACATGATACGGTGTCCCTTAACAGATCAGTTAACATGATAGTGTGTTTCTTAACAGATCAGTTGAAATGATACAGTATTTCTTAAGAGATCAGTTAAAATGATAGTGTTTCTTAGCAGATCAGTTAACATGATACAGTGTTTTATAACAGATCAGTTAACATGATACAGTGTTTTATAACAGATCAGTTAACATGATACAGTGTTTTATAACAGATCAGTTAACATGATACAGTGTTTTATAACAGATCAGTTAACATGATACAGTGTTTTATAACAGATCAGTTAACATGATACAGTGTTTTATAACAGATCAGTTAACATGATACAGTGTTTTATAACAGATCAGTTAACATGATAGTGTTTCTAAACAGATCACTTAACATGATAGTGTTTCTTAATAAGATCAATTTCTCGCCCATGCATTAATTTCTCTTTAATCATGTACATACTTATTTCTTCGTATATGGATCATTTTTTAAAAAATTGATCCAACCTCCGGAAAATTCAAGAATGGGAAGACTGAACTTAAACCCATAACAAAGAAATCTTCAACGAACTGTTAACACATTCCATGGTAGGAACAGATGACCTGTCAGCGAAGTTAATTGCAGGAGCAGCCTTATGGTCTAGAATTTTAAGGTGAGCAAATTGCCGTGCCATCGTGAAGTTTGCCAAGCATCAATCACGTTTGTTCCTGCAGTATGAGAGCCATTATTAAATTTGTAATGTGTGGCAGTCTCTCTCTTCATTATCAATATTTTGTCTATACAGTGATTTCATTGTTAACATTCCACAACTGATCCACTAATTTGTAATGGTAAACTGGATACCATTGCAGTCACGGGTCTTAATAATCGTTCTGGACGAACCGAAATGTTGCCTTCTTTCCAGTTTCTTCTTGTAGGTTATATGAGAATTATTCCAGTATCTGCATCACCATTTTTATTCCTCATTCACACATGCATGGCTTAATTTTCTTACTATACAACATAAAGAAAATTTTTCTGGTTAGAAATTCAGAGTGAGATCTTTGAGATTCAAAGAGTAATTTAGGCGTTAACTGAGTCGAACATTTATTCAAATGATTATTTCTACACACACACACACACACACACACACACACACACACACACACACACACACACACACACACACACACACACACACACACACACACACACACACACACACACACACACACACACACACATATATATATATATATATATATATATATATATATATATATATATATATATATATATATATATATATATATATATATATGCAGGACAAGCCACGGGGGGAGGGGAAATCTTTAGCTCAAGTACTTTCACACTTCTCAGTGCGTCATCAGGAGCTGTGCAATGTTGCAAGGGAGCAACCAAAGCAGGGAGAGAGGTCTCAGAGCAGCGTAGGTGTCACTGGCCACGGTTACCCTTAGACTGGGTTAGTGGTCGGTGCCAACCCCACCCTACCATCATCCTCCCACTACCCATATGGGGTAGGAGGGTTTCTGAGATGTCAAGTAGGAAATTATAAGATATAAAAAACCAGCCTCAAGCTTTTCCTAATTGTTTATAACAGGTCATATGTTATGAGAAAATAAGTTTCTCGTTAGATACTGTAGACATGGATAGCTATTATTCTGTGTGACCTTTTCAAATAATGAGAGAAAGGAATACAAAGTGCTCTTTGTCCGTTTAAATGTCCTGCTCTGAGGTACTCGAATGTTCTACCCATGTACTCAGAAGTATCTCTTCCTACATATTGTCTACTATTTTCTCAGTGGCTCATAATTATTATGCCATACATGGGGACTTCGAAACCTATTAAATAATATTTCTATAAAGTAAATTCCACTAAGACCTTGTGTCAGCGTGTCAGCGTGCCTCGTTGTGCTCCCGGTTTTCTGGTGTTTTCACGGTCGCTCTTACGTGCTAGAACTTTAATTTGTGTCATCAATCCTATACGATACATCCCTCTAGCGCCTGGAACCAATCTTGGGCGGAAAACATTATATACTGAGTCAAAAAAGGAGAATTAGTGTGCACTGCGTAGCAGAGTTTACTGCCAGAGGGGAATCATAGGCCCGTGTGGAAAAAAATAATAATAATTGAACTTTTCATGTCAGAGGAAAGAAAGTCTCCCTGATAACATTGAGTATACATAGTGTATAGTGTATACTACAGTGGCTCCCTAGTATATTGATGATAAAGGCTAAAGTGTCATTTGAAAACAGGTGAATTTGTAAATGAAGTGATAAGCCTATAGAGGAAGGTGCCAGAAGTCGCCAGAAACTTACCACAGGTCAGCTGTTTTTAATAATCTTCCTGGCCTGCTAGTGTACTCGCATATAATCTAGTGATACCAGTGAATAGCAGAATACAGTGTTGTAGTAGCAACTAACCAGTATTATAATGGTACTTAGTGGAGTGGAGTGACTTTCATTAGTTTCTTTTCTTGAAATACGAGACGTTACTGTGAATTTCATATAACCTGTAGTTACCAGCGGTCGCAATATACACAACGAGAAGCAATTATTACTACAGAAAAAGCGTCCTTCCTCCAAAATTTGCACCAGTCAACTATAGTGATAATATAGCATTTATTGTGGTGGAGACGAAAAAAAAAAAAATAGAAAAGCCAGATACAGCGATTGATAAACAAGGAGGTGACCGTTCGTCATTGTAGGAGCTGCCAGATATCACCGGCTCTTCAACACGCAAGTTATACTTTTGTATCAGTCAAATCACATATTACTCGGGTAGATAATTTCCAGTAGATCCTTCATGTGTTAGCTCAAATCACAGACCAGTATGTTTTAAATAAGTGACCCACTGATCAGAGCAGATCGACTGGTCCGGACCCTTGACTGGTCCGAACCCTTGACTGGTCCGAACCCGGGACTGGTTTCAAACAGTTTCGTTGGACAATAAAGCAGACTGTAAACGGATTGGGTTGTAGGCGCCCTTATAAACACAAACATTAAAAATCAGGAACGTGACGGTAAGCTGTCCAATATACAAAAAGAGTTAGAAACAGAAATACAAATAGCTAGAGCTTCATTTAAGGTTATTAATATAATATTCAAGAGGTTGCTAGTAGAATTGCAGTAAATCAACCATTCAAATCATTATGAAGCTGTGTGTAGTCTGTGGTCAGTCAAACAAACGGGCTTCCACATGGATAAATTGTCATTTTTGTGGAAATTGGTGTCATGCCCCTTGTGCAGATATCCCAGAACTAGCTACAAGCAGTATTAAAACAGAGAAGTGTTTCCGGGTATGCCCAAATGAGGAAAATCTGTGGACTAAAATCACAAGGGTATTAAAAGAGGACAACATCAAAGCTGCTTTCATAGAAAACCTGGAAGCTTTCTACAACAGATGGGAACATAAAAAGTCTGGGCTGAATGGTACTGCCCTTGATACTGGCCATGTAGTCACAAACTGTAAGGCTGGAGGTGATGTCCTGGGAGACAGTAATAGTAAAGCTGGAGGTGCTGTCCTGGGAGACAGTAATGGTGAAGCTGGAGGTGCTGTCCTGGGAGACAGAAATGGTGAAGCTGGAGATACTGTCCTGGGAGACAGTAATGGTGAAGCTGGAGATTTTGTCCAGGTAGTCGGGAATTATACGCAGGAAGGAATACATATAAATGACCTCATAGGGGACAGGAGCCATAGTAGGGAAACAAGTGTAGTCAAAGATAAGATAAAACCAATATTGCAAACTAGAAATACCGCAGGAAATAGCAAACAAGAGGACTCCAATAGCAATAGTGAGGATAAATTACCAAAAACAACTGGTGGGAGCTCCATTGTTGGTGCTAGGGAGGATAGAAGTAAGACAGGGAAACATGCACCAACAGGGAATACAGTCACAGAAACCCAAGGCAAGCGGAAACCAAGCCTGTGCACATACTATGCACTTGGTATCTGCTGGCATGGGAAATCTGGAAAAACAGATGGGACGTGCAACTATGACCACCCTAGAAAATGCCATGCCCATATGACAACAGGAAAATGCAAACTCCCTTCCTGTAAGCTTTTTCACCCTGAAATGTGTACCTCTTCAGTACAGGAAAGACTGTGCTATAACTTAAATTGCCAGGCATACCATCTAAAGGGGACAAAAAGATACAAAACATCCAGGCCATGGGAAAACCTGGGTAGCCACAGCCACTCAAGAGGGAGAGGTTTTTTAGTGCCAGGAAGGAAAAAAAACTGGCAGGAAATGGCAGAAATCGTACACCAAATCCAGTCATTCCTGGAGTGGAACCACAGTCGATGGCCTCCACTCCAAACCAACAGATACAGATACTAATGCCGGAAAAAAAATCCCCCCCCAGTACCAACAATACCACCAGTCCGATAACATTCTTCTTTGCAAATATACAGGGTCTAAAGCCAGCAACAAACAACAAAATACCTTTCATCCGTGGACTGCTTGCAGAGGCAAAGGCAATGTTCGCGGCTTTCACTGAGACCCACATAAAGGATCACTTGGACAATGAAATATGGATCCCAGGTTACAACCTATACAGATGTGACAGAGTGAACAGGCAAAAGGGGGGGGGGGGGGGTTGGCCTGTACATTGCAGAGTCACTTGTTTGCACAGAACTGCTTAATGCCTCAAATGACGTAGTGGAAGTTTTAGCAGTAAAGGTCGAGAACCAAAACCTAGTCATTGTGGTAGTCTACAAGCCTCCGGATGCAACATCCCAGCAATTCCAGGAACAGCTGTTAAAAATTGACCACTGTCTGGAAAATCTTCCAGCTCCTGCACCCAACATCTTGCTCCTGGGGGATTTCAACTTAAGGCACCTAAAATGGAGGAATATAGCAAATAATATTGTTGCAGTAATAACACCAGGAGGCAGCTCTGATGAAAACTCACACTCACACGAGCTTTTAAATCTCTGCACAAAATTCAATTTAAACCAGCAAATAATAGAGCCTACTAGACTGGAGAATACACTAGACCTCATATTCACTAACAATGATGATCTGATAAGAAATGTCACCATATCAAAAACAATATACTCAGATCACAACATAATTGAGGTTCAGACATGTATGCGAGGAGCCCCAGACCGACAAAATGAGACTAGTCACGAGGGAGCATTCACCAAATTCAACTTCAATAACAAAAACATAAAGTGGGACCAAGTAAACCAAGTCCTAACCGATATAAGCTGGGAAGATATACTAAGCAACACAGACCCAAACTTATGCCTAGAACAGATTAACTCGGTGGCACTCGATGTATGCACAAGGCTTATTCCTCTAAGAAAAAGGAGGAGTAGATGTAAAATAGAAAGAGACAGGCTCTCCCTTTACAGGCGACGGAAAAGAATAACAGAGCGGCTAAAAGAGGTCAATATATCTGAAATGCGCAGGGAGACACTGGTCAGAGAAATAGCAAGCATCGAACTTAAGCTAAAAGAATCCTTTAGGAGTCAGGAATCGCGGGAAGAACTAAAAGCTATAAATGAAATCGAAAGAAACCCAAAGTATTTCTTCTCCTATGCCAAATCAAAATCGAGAACAACGCCCAGTATTGGGCCCCTACTTAAACAAGATGGGTCCTACACAGATGACAGCAAGGAAATGAGTGAGCTACTCAAGTCCCAATATGACTCAGTTTTTAGCAAGCCGCTAACCAGACTGAGAGTCGAAGATCAAAATGAATTTTTTATGAGAGAGCCACAAAATTTGATTAACACAAGCCTATGCGATGTTATCCTGACGCCAAATGACTTCGAACAGGCGATAAATGACATGCCCATGCACTCTGCCCCAGGGCCAGACTCATGGAACTCTGTGTTCATCAAGAACTGCAAGAAGCCCCTATCACGAGCCTTTTCCATCCTATGGAGAGGGAGCATGGACACGGGGGTCGTCCCTCAGTTACTAAAAACAACAGACATAGCCCCACTCCACAAAGGGGGCAGTAAAGCAACAGCAAAGAACTACAGACCAATAGCACTAACATCCCATATCATAAAAATCTTTGAAAGGGTCCTAAGAAGCAAGATCACCACCCATCTAGAAACCCATCAGTTACACAACCCAGGGCAACATGGGTTTAGAACAGGTCGCTCCTGTCTGTCTCAACTACTGGATCACTATGACAAGGTCCTAAATGCACTAGAAGACAAAAAGAATGCAGATGTAATATATACAGACTTTGCAAAAGCCTTCGACAAGTGTGACCATGGCGTAATAGCGCACAAAATGCGCGCTAAAGGAATAACAGGAAAAGTCGGTCGATGGATCTATAATTTCCTCACTAACAGAACACAGAGAGTAGTCGTCAACAGAGTAAAGTCCGAGGCAGCTACGGTGAAAAGCTCTGTTCCACAAGGCACAGTACTAGCTCCCATCTTGTTCCTCATCCTCATATCCGACATAGACAAGGATGTCAGCCACAGCACCGTGTCTTCCTTTGCAGATGACACCCGAATCTGCATGACAGTGTCTTCCATTGCAGACACTGCAAGGCTCCAGGCGGACATCAACCAAATCTTTCAGTGGGCTGCAGAAAACAATATGAAGTTCAACGATGAGAAATTTCAATTACTCAGATATGGTAAACATGAGGAAATTAAATCTTCATCAGAGTACAAAACAAATTCTGGCCACAAAATAGAGCGAAACACCAACGTCAAAGACCTGGGAGTGATTATGTCGGAGGATCTCACCTTCAAGGACCATAACATTGTATCAATCACATCTGCTAGAAAAATGACAGGATGGATAATGAGAACCTTCAAAACTAGGGAGGCCAAGCCCATGATGACACTCTTCAGGTCACTTGTTCTATCTAGGCTGGAATATTGCTGCACTCTAACAGCACCTTTCAAGGCAGGTGAAATTGCCGACCTAGAAAATGTACAGAGAACTTTCACGGCGCGCATAACGGAGATAAAACACCTCAATTACTGGGAGCGCTTGAGGTTTCTAAACCTGTATTCCCTGGAACGCAGGAGGGAGAGATACATGATTATATACTCCTGGAAAATCCTAGAGGGACTAGTACCGAACTTGCACACGAAAATCACTCACTACGAAAGCAAAAGACTTGGCAGACGATGCACCATCCCCCCAATGAAAAGCAGGGGTGTCACTAGCACGTTAAGAGACCATACAATAAGTGTCAGGGGCCCGAGACTGTTCAACTGCCTCCCAGCACATATAAGGGGGATTACCAACAGACCCCTGGCAGTCTTCAAGCTGGCACTGGACAAGCACCTAAAATCAGTTCCTGATCAGCCGGGCTGTGGCTCGTACGTTGGTTTGCGTGCAGCCAGCAGCAACAGCCTGGTTGATCAGGCGCTGATCCACCAGGAGGCCTGGTCACAGACCGGGCCGCGGGGGCGTTGACCCCCGAAACTCTCTCCAGGTAAACTCCAGGTAATACCCTTTAACCTTTCCTAACGTTATCTTGTGTGTTTGTGTCACTGTATGGTACATGAATGGCTACAGGTGTTATATAACCTTCAAAACAGACGTGGTGTGAAGTTTTGGTGCGTAGACACTGGACGGGCGTCACTAATCCATCAACCCACCTGGCATAATGACACAAGCACACAAGATAACGTTAGGAAAGGTTAAAGGGTTTTAATAGAATTTACTTTATAGAAATATTATCGGATAGGCTTAGAAGGTCACACAGAATAATAGCTATCCATGTCTACAGTATCTAACGAGAAACTTATTTTCTCAAAACATATGACCTGTTGTAAACGATTAGGAAAAGCTTGGGGTTGGCTTTTTATGGAAAACTAAAAACTGGAAAACTGGAGGAGATAATAACTAGAACAGGGTATACTACAGACTCTGGCCATACAATAGAGCGGAAAAATAATGTAAGGGACCTGGGAGTAGTAATGTTTGAGAATCTCACTTTCAAGGATCACAACAGTGCCACGATCGCACGTGCAAAGAAAATGATAGAATGGACAATGAGAACGTTCAAAACGAGAGATGCCAAGCCATTGATGATCCTTTTCAAATCACTTGTTCTCTCTAGGCTGGAATACTGCTGTACATTAACATCTCCATTCAAAGCAGGAGAAATCGCAGATCTAGAGAGTGTACAGAGATCCTTTACTGCACGTATAAGTTCTGTCAAGCACCTTAACTACTGGGAAAGTTTGGAAGCACTTGACTTGCACTCGTTGGAACGCAGGAGTGAGAGATATATCATAATCTACACTTGGAAGATCCTGGAAGGAATGGTCCCAAATCTGCACACAGAAATCACTCCCTACGAAAGTAAAAGACTGGGCAGGCTATGCAAAATGCCCCCAATTAAAAGTAGGGGCGCCATTGGTACACTAAGGGAAAACACCATAAGTGTCCGGGGCCCAAGACTGTTCAACAGCCTCCCATCAAGCATTAGGGAAATTGCCAATAAACCCCTGGCTGCTATCAAGAGAGAGCTGAACAGATACCTATAGTCAGTGCCGGACCAGCCGTGCTGTGGCTCGTACGTTGGACTGCGTGCGGCCAGCAGTAACAGCATGGTTGATCAGGTCCTGATCCATCGGGAGGCCTGGTCATGGACCGGGCCGCGGGGGCGTTCATCCCCGGAATAACCTCCAGGTAACCTCCAAGTAACATCTCAGAAACCCTCCTACCCCATATGGGTAGTGAGAGGATGATGGTAGCTAAAGATTTCCACCGCCTGTGGCTTATCCTGCATAGTTAAGATCGCCCGTCTGCGATTGTTTGCATATATAAATATATATATATATATATATATATATATATATATATATATATATATATATATATATATATATATATATATATATATATATATATATATATAGGTAGTAGGTTGGTGGACAGCAACCGCCCGGGGAGGTACTACCATCCTGCCAAGTGAGTGTAAAACGAAAGCCTGTAAATGTTTTACATGATGGTAGGACTGCTGGTGTCCTTTTTTTCTGTCTCATAAACATGCAAGATTTCAGGTACGTCTTGCTACTTCTACTTACACTTAGGTCACACTACACATGCATGTACAAGCATATATATGTATATATACACATCCCTCTGGGTTTTCTTCTATTTTCTTTCTAGTTCTTGTTGTTGTTTATTTCCTCTTATCTCCATGGGGAAGTGGAACAGAATTCTTCCTCCGTAAGCCATGCGTGTTGTAAGAGGCGACTAAAATGCCAGGAGCAAGGGGCTAGTAACCCCTTCTCCCGTATAAATTACTAAATTTAAAAAGAGAAACTTTCGTTTTTCTTTTTGGGCCACCCTGCCTTCGTGGGATACGGCCGGTTTGTTAAAAAAAAAAAAAAAAAAAAAAATATATATATATATATATGTATATATATATATATATATATATAGAATGGGGTCCACCTCTGGTGTAAATTGTGGGACCCATAGCCTCGGAGAAGCGGATAAAAAGGCTTCAAGGAAGAATATTTGGATTTCTTCTTGAAGCCATTTGAATATTCCACTTCTTCTACCACCCCATCTTTTAAACTATTTTTTTTTTACCAATAGGAATATTTTATTACATAATATGGCACAGAAGATTTAAGAGATACATTGTTGATATAAAGGTGGCATATACGGTACATGTTGTTACGTGTGTATCACCGATTATAAGGCGAAAATCTCATCCAGCTCCTCAGAGCTGGGGAGTGTGCCCAAAATGCAGCATGCATTACCCCTCTGAACAGCCGCACTGAGCCGCTGGAACAGAAAACTAGCCGCCCTGGGATCCCTAGTTACCCTGATGAGTCTTTTTCCCAGCTCCTTAAGGAAATTAGATGCACTCTTTCCCCATGAGCCAAGGGTCTCTGAGCCTATGGGAACAAACATATAATGATGGGCATATATATATATATATATATATATATATATATATATATATATATATATATATATATATATATATATATATATATATATATATATATATATATATATATATATGTGTCGTGCCAAATATGTAAAACTGGTCAATTAGCAAGAACTCATTTAAAATTAAGTCCTTTCTCAAATTTTCTCTAATACGTTTAAAGATACATTTTTTTCATTAATGTTAATGTAAAAATTTTTAATTTTGCACCAGTAGAATCTTAAAAAACTTACCTAACCTTATTATAACAAGAACAATTTATTTTAGCCGAACCCAACTAAATATATTTTAGATTTGTTTACAATAATTTAATACTAAACATACACAGTGAAATATATTTTTTTTCGTTAGGTTCAGAATGATTTTGGCGAAATTACTGCATACACAAATTTTCACTTGTCCTATATGGCAAGATGAGCGTTGCTATTTAAGCCAAGATGGCAAGTCCTGCCTATTCGGCACGACATATATATATATATATATATATATATATATATATATATATATATATATATATATATATATATATATATATATATATATATATATATATATATATATATATATATATATATATATATATATGTATATATAAATATATATATATATATATATATAAATATTTATACATATATATATATTTATATATATAAATATATATATATATATATATATATATATATATATATATATATATATATATATATATATATATATATATATATATATATATATATATATATATATATATATATATATATATATATATATATATATATATATATATATATATATATATATATATATATATATATATATATATATATATATATATATATATATATATATATATATATATATATATATATATATATATATATATATATATATATAAATTTTTTATTTTTTTATTATCACACTGGCCGATTCCCACCAAGGCAGGGTGGCCCGAAAAAGAAAAACTTTCACCATCACTCACTCCATCACTGTCTTGCCAGAAGGGTGCTTTACACTACAGTTTTTAAACTGCAACATTAACACCCCTCCTTCAGAGTGCAGGCACTGTACTTCCCATCTCCTGGACACAAGTCCGGCCTGCCGGTTTCCCTGAATCCCTTCATAAATGTTACTTTGCTCACACTCCAACAGCACGTCAAGTATTAAAACCCATTTGTCTCCATTCACTCCTATCAAACACGCTCATGCATGCCTGCTGGAAGTCCAAGCCCCTCGCACACAAAACCTCCTTTACCCCCTCCCTCCAACCTTTCCTAGGCCGACCCCTACCCCGCCTTCCTTCCACTACAGACTGATACACTCTTGAAGTCATTCTGTTTCGCTCCATTCTCTCTACATGTCCGAACCACCTCAACAACCCTTCCTCAGCCCTCTGGACAACAGTTTTGGTAATCCCGCACCTCCTCCTAACTTCCAAACTACGAATTCTCTGCATTATATTCACACCACACATTGCCCTCAGACATGACATCTCCACTGCCTCCAGCCTTCTCCTCGCTGCAACATTCATCACCCATGCTTCACACCCATATAAGAGCGTTGGTAAAACTATACTCTCATAGTTTTATATAAATATACATATATATATATATATATATATATTTATATATATATATATATATATATCTATATATATATATATATATTTATGTATATATATATATATATTTATGTATATATATATATATATATATGTATATATATATATATATATATATTATATATATATATATATATGCAATATCATGTTAACAGGTGATATGCCCATATACAAAATAGCCACTGTGAAAAAATAGGGAATTCCCAAGCATTTTGACGAATTGTCACATTATCAAGGATCTGTGAAAAGAGGAAGACAGCAGAAGGCTTATAAAACTGAGATAGCACGTCACCTATGACCTTACACGTCACCCAGGACGTGCTGGGTGAGGTGAAAGTCATTGATCTCAGTGAAGCCCTTCAGGTGATACCGGAAGAGTAATTAGGACACTAAAAGGTTTCCTTAAGGAAGCTTGCAACAGTAATTAAGGTGAAGGAGATGTCAGGGCGACTTCTTAAATAACGTAAGGATTTTGCACATTGGTGATTCAAGATACTGTTTCTTTTAATTCCTTCACTTATTCATATTAATGCAGTAATAATTTTTCTTTTTCTTGATGAGAATGTTCAGCTTCTATATCAGACACCATATTCTTTTTCACTTCTTTTTCAATTTTAAGAAGTAACTGCAGTGAAATCTTAGGTTTTAACTCTTTACTTTGGTTGCAAACATTCACCTTGTTAGAAGCTGGTCAATGTTTCTTGGGCGTTCTTCCAGGGTCATCTGTGTTCCATTCTTCCAGGGTCGTCTGTGTTCCATTCTTCCAGGGTCGTCTGTGTTCCATTCTTCCAGGGTCGTCTGTGTTCCATTCTTCCAGGGTCGTCTGTGTTCCATTCTTCCAGGGTCGCCTGTGTTCCATTCTTCCAGGGTCGTCTGTGTTCCTTTCTTCCAGGGTCGACTGTATTCCATTCTTCCAGGGTTGACTGTGTTCCATTCTTCCAGGGTCGCCTGTGTTCCATTCTTCCAGGGTCGTCTGTGTCCCATTCTTCCAGGGTCGTCTGTGTTCCATTCTTCCAGGGTCGCCTGTCTTCCATTCTTCCAGGGCCGTCTGTCTTCCATTCTTCCAGGATCGCCTGTGTTCCATTCTTCCAGGGTCGCCTGTGTTTCATTCTTCCAGGGACGCCTGTGATCCATTCTTCCAGGGTCCCCAGTGTTCCATTCTTCCAGGGTCGCCTGTATTCCATTCTTCCAGGGTCGACTGTGTTTCATTCTTCCAGGGACGCCTGTGTTTCATTCTTCCAGGGTCGTCTGTGATCCATTCTTCCAGGGTCCCCTGTGTTCCATTCTTCCAGGGTCGCCTGTGTTCCATTCTTCCAGGGTCCCCTGTGTTCCATTCTTCCAGGGTCGCCTGTATTCCATTCTTCCAGGGTCGACTGTGTTCCATTCTTCCAGGGACGCCTGTGTTCCATTCTTCCAGGGTCGCCTGTGTTCCATTCTTCCACGGTCGTCTGTGTTCCATTCTTTCAGGGTCGCCTGTGTTCCATTCTTCCAGGGTCGCCTGTGTTCCATTCTTCCAGGGTCAACTGTGTTCCATTCTTCCAGGGTCGCCTGTGTTTCATTCTTCCAGGGTCGTCTGTGTTCCATTCTTCCAGGGTCGCCTGTATTTCATTCTTCCAGGGTCGCCTGTGTTCCATTCTTCCAGGGCCGCCTGTGTTCCATTCTTCCAGGGTCGCCTGTGTTCCATTCTACCAGGGACGCCTGTGTTCCATTCTTCCAGGGTCGCCTGTGTTCCATTCTTCCAGGGTGGCCTGTGTTCCATTATTCCAGGGTCGCTTGTGTTCTTTTCTTCCAGGTTCGCCTGTGTTTCATTCTTCCAGGGTCGCCTGTGTTCCATTCTTCCAGGGTTGCCTGCGTTCCATTCTTCCGGGGTCGTCTGTGTTTCATTCTTCCAGGGACGCCTGTGATCCATTCTTCCAGGGTCCCCAGTGTTCCATTCTTCCAGGGTCGCCTGTATTCCATTCTTCCAGGGTCGACTGTGTTTCATTCTTTCAGGGACGCCTGTGTTTCATTCTTCCAGGGTCCCCTGTGTTCCATTCTTCCAGGGTCGCCTGTGTTCCATTCTTCCAGGGTCCCCTGTGTTCCATTCTTCCAGGGTCGCCTGTATTCCATTCTTCCAGGGTCGACTGTGTTCTATTCTTCCAGGGACGCCTGTGTTCCATTCTTCCAGAGTCGCCTGTGTTATATTCTCCAGGGACGCATGTGTTTCCTTCTTCCAGGGTCCCCTGTGTTCCATTCTTCCAGGGTCGCCTGTGTTCCATTCTTCCAGGGTCCCCTGTGTTCCATTCTTCCAGGGTCGCCTGTATTCCATTCTTCCAGGGTCGACTGTGTTCTATTCTTCCAGGGACGCCTGTGTTCCATTCTTCCAGGGTCGCCTGTGTTATATTCTTCCAGGGTCCCCTCTGTTCCATTCTTCCAGGGTCGCCTGTGTTCCATTCTTCCAGGGTCGCCTGTGTTATATTCTTCCAGGGTCGTCTGTGTTCCATTCTTTCAGGGTCGCCTGTGTTCCATTCTTCCAGGGTCCCCTGTGTTCCATTCTTCCAGGGTCGCCTGTGTTCCATTCTTCCAGGGTTACCTTAGCTCCATTCTTCCAGGGTCGCCTGTGTTCCATTATTCCAGGGTCGCTTGTGTTCTTTTCTTCCAGGTTCTCCTGTGTTTCATTCTTCCAGGGTCGCCTGTGTTCCATTCTTCCAGGGTTGAAGATTGAGACACTTATGCAGCATATGGGAATCTTTATTCAGGAAACGTTTCGCCACACAGTGGCTTCATCAGTCTTCATCTTCCAGGGTTGCCTGTGTTCCATTCTTCCGGGGTCGCCTGTGTTCCATTCTTTCAGGGTCTCATGTGTTCCATTTTTCCAGGGTCGCCTGTATTCCATTCTTCCAGGGTCATCTGTGTTCCATTCTTCAAGGGTCATCTGTGTTCCATTCTTCCAGGGTCATCTGTGTTCCATTCTTCCAGGGTCATCTGTGTTCCATTCTTTCAGGGTCGACTATGTTACGTTAATGACGACCACTTCATACTTTCATACTTTCATACTTTCAATATGTTAAGTAAAAGGACACAAGTGCAAGTAATGTGACATTTTACTGTGGCAACGTTTCGCTCTCCAAGACCTTTCTCAAGCCGTTACAAACAATACATGGACACAGAGGGTATATATAAGCTAGAGTGAGGTGTAATGCTAGTGGAAGTAGTAGTGGTAATATTAGTTGTAGTACTAATAGTAATACAACATTACGACTACTATACTACCACTAGCATTACACCTCACTCTAGCCTATATATACCCTCTGTGTCTATGTATTGTTTGTAACGGCTTGATAAAGCTCCTGGAGAGCGAAACGTTGCCACAATAAAATGTCACATTAGTTGAACTTGTGTCCTTTTACTTAACTTATTATCGGTAATTCTACCAATATTAATAGTTTCAATAAGCACTTTGTTATTACAAAAATAATGAAACAGTCTTCCTTTCTTCAACTTCAAAATTAAACCCAACAAAGAAAGTAAACGAGACACAAACTTAGAAATGCAGAATTGACATCGATTATTTTAACATAAAATCTGTGAAATATATAAAATTAACTCCATGTAATATTTCACTGGTTAAATTACTTTATTAAGACAATTGTTAAATAAACTTACGCAACTTGCAAGTGCAATTGTAGTATATTTCTCTTATTTATATTTTTACTTAATAATATTGAATATCTGAGTTAATTTACAAGTTTTACACCACAGTTTACCTGGAGTTTACCTGGAGAGAGTTCCGGGGGTCAACGCCCCCGCGGCCCGGTCTGTGACCAGGCCTCCTTAGGTCAGTGTCCCAGGATGCGACCCTCACCAGTCGACTAACACCCAGGTACCCATTTTACTGATGGGGAACATAGACAACAGGTGGAAAGAAACACGTCCAATGTTTCTACTCTGGCTGGGAATCGAACCCAGGCCCTCACCGTGTGAAGCCAGAGCGTTAACCACCAGGCCACCAGAGGTTCGGCCAAACTGCTTACAGTGAGTGGCCACACTGCTTACAGTGAGTGGCCACACTGCTTACAATGAGTGGCCACACTGCTTACAGTGAGTGGCCACACTGCTTACAGTGAGTGGCCACACTGCTTACAGTGAGTGGCCACACTGCTTACAGTGAGTGGCCACACTGCTTACAATGAGTGGCCACACTGATTACAGTGAGTGGCCACACTGCTTACAGTGAGTGGCCACACTGCTTACAGTGAGTGGCCACACTGCTTACAATGAGTGGCCACACTGCTTACAGTGAGTGGCCACACTGCTTACAGTGAGTGGCCACACTGCTTACAGTGAGTGGCCACACTGCTTACAGTGAGTGGCCACACTGCTTACAATGAGTGGCCACACTGCTTACAGTGAGTGGCCACACTGCTTACAGTGAGTGGCCACACTGCTTACAGTGAGTGGCCACACTGCTTACAATGAGTGGCCACACTGCTTACAGTGAGTGGCCACACTGCTTACAGTGAGTGGCCACACTGCTTACAGTGAGTGGCCACACTGCTTACAGTGAGTGGCCACACTGCTTACAATGAGTGGCCACACTGCTTACAGTGAGTGGCCACACTGCTTACAGTGAGTGGCCACACTGCTTACAGTGAGTGGCCACACTGCTTACAATGAGTGGCCACACTGCTTACAGTGAGTGGCCACACTGCTTACAGTGAGTGGCCACACTGCTTACAGTGAGTGGCCACACTGCTTACAGTGAGTGGCCACACTGCTTGCAGTGAGTGGCTACACTGCTTACAGTGAGTGGCCACACTGCTTACAGTGAGTGGCTACACTGCTTACAGTGAGTGGCCACACTGCTTGCAGTGAATGGCCACACTGCTTACAATGAGTGGCCACAATGCTTCCAGTGAGTGGCCACACTGCTTACAGTGAGTGGCTACACTGCTTACAGTGAGTGGCCACACTGCTTACAGTGAGTGGCCACACAGCTTACAGTGAGTGGCCACACTGCTTACAGTGAGTGGCCACACTGCTTACAGTGAGTGGCCACACTGCTTACAGTGAGTGGCCACACTGCTTACAATGAATGGCCACAATGCTTACCATGAGTGGCCACACTGCTTACAGTGAGTGGCCACACTGCTTACAGTGAGTGGCCACAATGCTTACAATGAGTGGCCACACTGCTTACAGTGAGTGGCCACACTGCTTACAGTGAGTGGCCACAATGCCTACAATGAGTGGCCACAATGCTTACAGTGAGTGGCCACAGTGCTTACAGTGAGTGTCGACACAGCTTACAGTGAGTGTCGACACAGCTTACAGTGAGTGTCGACACAGCTTACAGTGAGTGGCGACACAACTTACAGTGAGTGGCGACACAGCTTACAGTGAGTGGTGACACAGCTTACAGTGAGTGTCGACACAGCTTACAGTGAGTGGCGACACAGCTTACAGTGAGTGGCGACACAGCTTACAGTGAGTGTCGACACAGCTTACAGTGAGTGGCGACACAGCTTGCAGTGAGTGGCGACACAGCTTACAGTGAGTGGTGACACAGCTTACAGTGAGTGGCAACACAGCTTACAGTGAGTGGCGACACAGCTTACAGTGAGTGGTGACACAGCTTACAGTGAGTGGCTACACTGCTTACAGTGAGTGGCCACACTGCTTACAGTGAGTGGCTACACTGCTTACAGTGAGTGGCCACACTGCTTGCAGTGAATGGCCACACTGCTTACAATGAGTGGCCACAATGCTTCCAGTGAGTGGCCACACTGCTTACAGTGAGTGGCTACACTGCTTACAGTGAGTGGCCACACTGCTTACAGTGAGTGGCCACACAGCTTACAGTGAGTGGCCACACTGCTTACAGTGAGTGGCCACACTGCTTACAGTGAGTGGCCACACTGCTTACAGTGAGTGGCCACACTGCTTACAATGAGTGGCCACAATGCTTACCATGAGTGGCCACACTGCTTACAGTGAGTGGCCACACTGCTTACAGTGAGTGGCCACAATGCTTACAATGAGTGGCCACACTGCTTACAGTGAGTGGCCACACTGCTTACAGTGAGTGGCCACAATGCCTACAATGAGTGGCCACAATGCTTACAGTGAGTGGCCACAGTGCTTACAGTGAGTGTCGACACAGCTTACAGTGAGTGTCGACACAGCTTACAGTGAGTGTCGACACAGCTTACAGTGAGTGGCGACACAACTTACAGTGAGTGGCGACACAGCTTACAGTGAGTGGTGACACAGCTTACAGTGAGTGTCGACACAGCTTACAGTGAGTGGCGACACAGCTTACAGTGAGTGGCGACACAGCTTACAGTGAGTGTCGACACAGCTTACAGTGAGTGGCGACACAGCTTGCAGTGAGTGGCGACACAGCTTACAGTGAGTGTCGACACAGCTTACAGTGAGTGGCGACACAGCTTACAGTGAGTGGTGACACAACTAACAGTGAGTGGTGACACAGCTAACAGTGAGTGGTGACACAGCTAACAGTGAGTGGTGACACAGCTTACAGTGAGTGTCGACACAGCTTACAGTGAGTGGCGACACAGCTTACAGTGGGTGTCGACACAGCTTACAGTGAGTGGCGACACAGCTTACAGTGAGTGGTGACACAGCTTACAGTGAGTGGTGACACAGCTTACAGTGAGTGGCGACACAGCTTACAGTGAGTGGTGACACAGCTTACAGTGAGTGGTGACACAGCTTACAGTGAGTGGTGACACAGCTTACAGTGAGTGGTGACACAGCTTACAGTGAGTGGCGACACAGCTTACAGTGAGTGGCGACACAGCTTACAGTGAGTGGCGACACAGCTTACAGTGAGTGGCCACAGTGCTTACAGTGAGTGGCTACACGACTTACAGTGAGTGGCGACACAGCTTACAGTGAGTGGCTACACGACTTACAGTGAGTGGCGACACAGCTTACAGTGAGTGGTGACACAGCTTACAGTGAGTGGCTACACGACTTACAGTGAGTGGCGACACAGCTTACAGTGAGTGGTGACACAGCTTACAGTGATTGGTGACACAGCTTACAGTGAGTGGCTACACGACTTACAGTGAGTGGCGACACAGCTTACAGTGAGTGGTGACACAGCTTACAGTGAGTGGCTACACGACTTACAGTGAGTGGCGACACAGCTTACAGTGAGTGGTGACACAGCTTACAGTGAGTGGCTACACGACTTACAGTGAGTGGCGACACAGCTTACAGTGAGTGGTGACACAGCTTACAGTGAGTGGTGACACAGCTTACAGTGAGTGGCTACACGACTTACAGTGAGTGGCGACACAGCTTACAGTGAGTGGTGACACAGCTTACAGTGAGTGGCTACACGACTTACAGTGAGTGGCGACACAGCTTACAGTGAGTGGCGACACAGCTTACAGTGAGTGGCGACACAGCTTACAGTGAGTGGCGACACAGCTTACAGTGAGTGGCGACACAGCTTACAGTGAGTGGCCACAGTGCTTACAGTGAGTGGCGACACAGCTTACAGTGAGTGGCGACACAGCTTACAGTGAGTGGCGACACAGCTTACAGTGAGTGGTGACACAGCTTACAGTGAGTGGCTACACGACTTACAGTGAGTGGCGACACAGCTTACAGTGAGTGGTGACACAGCTTACAGTGAGTGGTGACACAGCTTACAGTGAGTGGCTACACGACTTACAGTGAGTGGCGACACAGCTTACAGTGAGTGGTGACACAGCTTACAGTGAGTGGCTACACGACTTACAGTGAGTGACGACACAACTTACAGTGAGTGGCGACACAACTTACAGTGAGTGACGACACAACTTACAGTGAGTGGCTACACAACTTACAGTGAGTGGTGACACAGCTTACAGTGAGTGGCGACACAGCTTACAGTGAGTGGCGACACAGCTTACAGTGAGTGGTGACACAGCTTACAGTGAGTGGCTACACGACTTACAGTGAGTGGCGACACAACTTACAGTGAGTGGCTACACGACTTACAGTGAGTGGCGACACAACTTACAGTGAGTGGCGACACAACTTACAGTGAGTGACGACACAACTTACAGTGAGTGGCTACACAACTTACAGTGAGTGACGACACAGCTTACAGTGAGTGGTGACACAGCTTACAGTGAGTGGCTACACGACTTACAGTGAGTGGCGACACAGCTTACAGTGAGTGGTGACACAGCTTACAGTGAGTGGTGACACAGCTTACAGTGAGTGGCTACACGACTTACAGTGAGTGGCGACACAACTTACAGTGAGTGGCGACACAACTTACAGTGAGTGGCGACACAACTTACAGTGAGTGACGACACAACTTACAGTGAGTGGCGACACAACTTACAGTGAGTGGCGACACAACTTACAGTGAGTGACGACACAACTTACAGTGAGTGGCTACACGACTTACAGTGAGTGGCGACACAACTTACAGTGAGTGGCGACACAACTTACAGTGAGTGACGACACAACTTACAGTGAGTGGCTACACAACTTACAGTGAGTGACGACACAACTTACAGTGAGTGGCTACACGACTTACAGTGAGTGGCGACACAACTTACAGTGAGTGGCGACACAACTTACAGTGAGTGACGACACAACTTACAGTGAGTGGATACACGACTTACAGTGAGTGACGACACAACTTACAGTGAGTGACGACACAACTTACAGTGAGTGGCTACACAACTTACAGTGAGTGACGACACAACTTACAGTGAGTGGCTACACAACTTACAGTGAGTGACGACACAACTTACAGTGAGTGGCTACACAACTTACAGTGAGTGGCCACAGTGCTTACAGTGAGTCTCACTGCAATACGACAACAGTAGGAAGTGATATTTAGCAAATCTGTAAATATATTGTTTTGACTTTTAGATTTTTTGTTTGTTACGGAAACATACCATCATTGTTTTGCATTTCTCTGTCAATAATTTCGGGAATCCATCAACTTTTTAATGAAAAATCGAAAATAACCGATGACATGTAATATCGTAGTGAAGATAATTTAGTTACTGTGTTTGTTAACTAATATTGTCTTGACTGTTGAAATAATTCCAACAACGTAATTTTGAAGCTTGACACATATTATAGATAATTATTTTTGTGCGTTCCATGGAACATTCAGTACATATACGTCACACCACTGGAATGTACGTCACACCATTGAAATATACTTCACACCCCTGGAATATACGTCACGCCACTGGAATATACGTCACGCCACTGGAATATACGTCACACCAATGGAATATACTTCAAACAACTGGAATATACGTCACACCACTGCAATATATGTCAAACCACTGGAATATACGTTACACCACTGGAATATACTTTACACCACTGGAATATACGTAACACCACTGGAATATACATCACACCACTGGAATATACAGTAAAAAACTTATAGATTAAGGGTTATTACAAGGGCTTAACTGGAAATATATTATACCAATCCAATAATGGATCTCAGTTGCAGACTAAAGTTAATACTGATGGATGGATTGCAGGTATTACTGAAGGATAGACTGCAGGTAGTACTGAAGGATAGACTGCAGGTAGTACTGAAGGATAGACTGCAGGTAGTACTGAAGGATAGACTGCAGGTAGTACTGAAGGATAGACTGCAGGTAGTACTGAAGGATAAACTGCAGGTAGTACTGAAGGATAAACTGCAGGTAGTACTGAAGGATAGACTGCAGGTAGTAATGAAGGATAGACTGCAGGTAGTACTGAAGGATAGACTGCAGGTAGTACTGAAGGATGGACTGCAGGTAGTAATGAAGGATGGGTTTTTTTCAGAAAACGTTTGAGTCAACGTTTCAGTCTGTGGAACTGGGAACACTGGTATTTATCAAGTGTATGGGAATGAGCAAAACCTCCGACTTTCAAGGCAGGTCACACATGAGGTCATCGAGAAAGGCAGGTCACATTTCAAGTCATTAAGAAAGAGGTCGGTTATGAGGCCATGAAACTGGGAAAACAACTCTAGGTTAAAGATGATCTTTATAGGAATCATTGGCTATGTGGGTGATAGGTATACCTGGAGGCAGTTTCGGGGGTCAACTCCCTGATTCACCCGGTCCGTGACCACGCCTCGTTGTGAATCAGGGCCTGATCAACCAGGCTGTTACTGATGGCCTCACGTAAAGCGACGTACAGGTCACATCCCGGCTGGTCAGGTACTGACTTTAGGTGTCTGTCCAGCGCCTTCAAGACAGCCAGGGGTCTACTGGTAATTCCCCTTATGTATGCTAGTAGGCAGTTGAACATTCTTGGGCCCCTGAGGTGTGGCCAACCTGTACATTCCACTATATGGATGATAGGTGTGGCCAACATGTTTATTATGCTATGCTGGTTATGGGTGTGGCCAACCTGTACATTCTACTGTTTGGCCCAGTGGCTTCGGTTAGATGGATCAATGTTGCTCCCAGAATCCTGAGTCTGGTCCAGTCGTTCTTGTAGTGTAAGAGTTGGGCTCTTCCATTGTCCAGTATCTGGGAATGAAGATTGCGATGGAATACTCATGCCTCTACTTTTCATCCCTACTTTAGGCATATTTATGTTCCTGAAGACGTGTCTCGTGGTCTCTGTGAATCTCCCTGACAAGGAATAAATCTTATCGACTACAAGGTGTGTTGTATACCCGTGCTGGACGATGTTGATGGTAGTCTGTTTAGTGGAGAGTGCTGGTAGTCTGTTTAGTGGGGAGTGCTGGTAGTCTGTTTAGTTGGGAGTGCTGGTAGTCAGTTTAGTGGGGAGTGCTGGTAGTCAGTTTAGTGGGAAGTGCTGGTAGTCAGTTTAGTGGGGAGTGTTGGTACCCAGTTTAGTGGGGAGTGCTGGTAATCAGTTTAGTGGGGAGTGCTGGTAGTCAGTTTAGTTGGGAGTGCTGGTAGTCAGTTTAGTGGGGAGTGATGGTAGTCAGTATAGTGGGGAGTGCTGGTAGTCAGTTTAGTGGGGAGTGCTGGTAGTCAGTTTAGTGGGGAGTGCTGGTAGTCAGTTTAGTGGGGAGTGCTGGTAGTCAGTTTAGTGGGGAGTGCTGGTAGTCAGTTTAGTGGGGAGTGCTGGTAGTCAGTATAGTGGGGAGTGCTGGTAGTCAGTTTAGTGGGGAGTACTGGTAGTCAGTTTAGTGGGGAGTGCTGGTAGTCAGTTTAGTGGGGAGTGCTGGTAGTCAGTTTAGTGGGGAGTGCTGGTAGTCAGTATAGTGGGGAGTGCTGGTAGTCAGTTTAGTGGGGAGTGCTGGTAGTCAGTTTAGTGGGGAGTGCTGGTAGTCAGTTTAGTGGGGAGTGCTGGTAGTCAGTTTAGTGGGGAGTGCTGGTAGTCAGTTTAGTGGGGAGTGCTGGTAGTCAGTTTAGTGGGGAGTGCTGGTAGTCAGTTTAGTGGGGAGTGCTGGTAGTCAGTTTAGTGGGGAGTACTGGTAGTCTGAAAGTTTGATGTTGACCAGACGAGGCGTTCTCAAGTTACTCAATAGGGTACAATGAGCTCAAGTTATTTGAGGAATTATATATGAATACACAGAAAGATGACTGGGGGCTTGAACTGTGGTCCTGGGATTGACAGGTTCAATACTTTACAGCTGAGATACAAAACTGGAAGATTCAGAAGCATTACTTCTGTACATTATTTCCGTCAGAGGCACCAAATGTAACACATTCTTTTTTTAAACTTGCAACCCACACTTATGGGATACAATTTTTCTTAATAAAGGCGTCAGTGTAGATGGTCTACGGCGGATCAGACGGGACTTCAGACACATTACTGTAATAGAATTGGCGGATTGAAGATTATGCAGTCCAGAAACAACGATCACCTTTTCAGGAAAGAAAATACAAATCACTGAAATCAAACCGTTTTGATTTCAGTGATTCCAAGTTGTTTAACTGTGTTATTCAACAAGTAAATTTGCACCAACATACACTAAGGGTCAAGGATAACATCTTCCTCATGAGTTATATCAGTTGTTAACATTCCAAGTCATTCCAAGAATGCAAAATACATGAGAAAAATACAAAATCTTATAAAAATTATAAAAAAAAAAAAACCTACGATTCAAATAGAACCACCTGGGTTTAAATTCTGAACCTGATGAAAAGCGTTTTTTTTTTTTTGTCTCAAAAAAACTACGTTTGTAGATGGACTATGTTACACTGATCATAGGGCCAGGAGCTGTAAATCGACACCTGCAGCCGTCCCCTTTACCGAGAATTACCATAAAGCTTTCCCGCATAATACACAATAGTTTGAATTAAGAAAAAGAAATCAGGTATACATATTTAGAATTTTGTAAAGAAACGCTATAATACGCTCGATAATTCAAGAGAAATTATGAACATTTCCCATCCAGCTGGGATTAGTTATGTGTCTCATCTGCTGACACTTGATGCGTTCTCACAGTTTACATGAATATTTCCTGCACATTCTGCTCATGACATCAGTATTTCTGAATAGGAATTATGAATGTAATTCATTGTGAAGTGTGCGAAAGCCGACGATCTTGCTTTTTCTCCTGTTCACTTCTCCCACTCAGTGTTCTCACAGTGTTCTCACACTCAGTGTTCTCACAGTGTTCTCACACTCAGTGTTCTCACAGTGTTCTCACACTCAGTGTTCTCACACTCAGTGTTCTCACACTCAGTGTTCTCATACTCAGTGTTCTCACACTCAGTGTTTTCACACTCAGTGCTCTCACACTCAGTGTTCTCCAACTCAGTGTTCTCCCACTCAGTGTTCTCCCACTCAGTGTTCTCCCACTCAGTTTGGGCTGGAGAGGTGAGCCGGAGAAAACTTTATACTGGACAAGTTTATTTTACTAAGTTAAAGTTCAGATGTGAGATAATTTACATCGGTACTGTTTAGCACTTCAGTGTTCAGACAGTGTTTTACATCAGCTGTATTTGTTTAGCTGTGACGGAACAGCTTCTACCAACACTATTTTATAAGCAGTTTCTCACTTGCAGGTGCAGCCTTAGTTTGAGTTTCAGAGTACATACTTAGTTTTGCCTCTCGACTACACCCTTCATGCTTATCTGCAGAGTACATCCTTGGCCTCAGTTCCCGAGTACAACCCAATCCCCACTTGGAGAGTACATTTGCCTCACCTGCAAAGTACATATTTGGTCTCCCCTGCCTAGTAAATGTTCGACCTCAGCTTTGGAGTACAACATTGACCATATATATACACAGAACAATCTTCTCACCAGTAGAGTACAACCTTGGTCACATCTGCAGAGTACAACATTGGCTTTGCTTGCTTCGTACGACTTTAGCCTCATATATGAATACAGCCTTGACCTCACCTGCAGAGTACAACGTTTTTGTCCAACTGAAGAGTACCACCATCTCTGTACCTTACCTACAGAGTACAGCCGGGACCGAAGAAAGCGAAAATAAACACTTTTAGCTTTTATTTCAGGTGAAACACGCTCACTAATATCAGGTATGCACCGAGATAACTCTCTTAACTCTGGTGATAATAGTACTGAGCTTCTCGCCCCACGAACTCCACACATGGGCTACCATGCTACTTTAATATTTACAAACCTTACAATAAATATTTGGCGCTTATTTCTCGCTATCTGTCTACTAGTATCATAACAATTTCCATTCAGTATATAATTAAAAAAAAAAAAAAAAAATAATAATAATAATAATAATAATAATAATAATAATAATAATAATAATAATAATAATAATAACAATAATAATAATAATAATAATAATAATAATAATAATAATAATAATAATAATAATAATAACAATAATAATAATAATAATAATAATAATAATAATAATAATAATAATAATAATAATAATAATAATAATAATAATAATAATAATAATAATATAATAATAATAATAATAATAATAATAATAATAATAATAATAATAATAATAATAATAATAATAATAATAATAATAATAATAATAATAATAATAATAATAATAATAATAATAATAATAATAATAATAATAATAATAATAATATTAGTACAGTAGAACCTTTGTATTCGGATGCACCTGTCTTCGTAAAATTCAGTATTAGAAAAAAAATCTAGGGGAAAAAAGTATCGATATTAGCAAATGTTTCTGTATTCGGAACGACGCTGCTTGAGCTCTTGTGATTTAGTTGTTATTTTTCGCATAACTTTGTGCTATCTTTATTTTACTGTTGAAAATAAGTGATCATGGCCCCGAATAAGAATGGAAAGCTGTAAGAACCATCATTAAACTAATTTCAAAAACATGAAAGTGGAATAGGTCTTGTTGACAAAGTTAACGAACATTGTCTATTGGTAATCCTCCTTATTTATGCTGGGAGGCAGTTGATCAGTCTTGGGCCCCTGACACTTATTGTGTTGTCTCTTAGTATACTAGTGGCGTCCCTGCTTTTCAGTGTGGGATTGTTGCTTCTCCTGCTGAGTATTTTACTCTCATAGAGAGTGATTATCTTGTGCAAATTTGGGACTAATCCCTCTAGGATTTTCCAAATGTATATTATCATGCGTCTTTCTCGCCTGCATTCCAGGGAATACAAATCAAGAGACTTCAACCGTTCCCAGTAATTTAGGTGTTTTTTCGTACTTATGCGTGCCGTGAAGGTTCTTTGTACATTCTCCAGGCCACCAATTTCGCCTGCCTTGAAAGGGGCCGTTTGTGTATAGCAATATTCCAGCCTAGAGAGAACAAGGGATTTGAAGAGAATCATCATGGGCTTGGAATCACTAGTTTTGAAGGTTCACATTAGCCATCCTATCATTTTTCTAGCAGACGTGGTAGATATATTGTTGTTAGCTTTGAACGTGAGATCCTCTGACATTATCACTCCCTGGTTCCTCACATTAGTTTTTCGCTCCATTATTTGATTAGAATTTGTTTTATACTCTGACAGTTTTAATTTCATCAAGTTGTCCATATCGGAGTAATTTAAATTTTTCTTCATTGAACTTCATATTGTTTTCTGTGACCCATGTAAAGATTTGGTTGAAGTCCGCTTGGAGTCTTGCAGTGCCTTCGGGTATCATCCTCAAAGGTACGCACGGTACTGTAGATTACATCTCTGCTTATGTCAGATATGAGGATGACAAACAGGATGGGAGCGAGTACTGTGCCTTGAGGAACAGAGGTTTTCACTGTAGTCGCCATGACTTTGCTAGGTTTACTATTACTCTTTGCATTCTGTTTGTTAGGAAGTTATAGATACATCTACATACTTTTCCAGTTATTCCTTAATCACGCATTCTGTGCGCTATTACACTATTACGCTTGTCGACGGCTTTCGGAAAGTCTGTGTATATTTCAACTGCATTTTGTTTATCCTCTAGCACATCTAGGACCTTGTCATAGTGATCCAGTTCCTGGGACAGGCAGGAGCGGCCTGCTCTAAATCCATGTTGTCCTGGGTTGTGAAATTGATGGGTATCTAGGTGATTGGTGATCTGGTTTCTTAGAACCCTTTCAAAGATTTTTATGGTATGGGACGTTAGAATTGTCGGTCTGTAGTTCTTTGTAATTGCTTTACTGCCATCTTTGTAGAGTAGGGCTATGTCTGTTGTTTTTAGTGGATGTGGGATGACCCCTGTGACCATGATCCCTCTCCATGGAATGCTGAAGGCACGTGACAGGGGCTTCTTGTGGTTCTTGATGAACACGGAGTTCCACGAGTCTGGGCCTGGGGCAGAGTGCATGTGCATGTTACTTATTGCCTTTTCAAAGTCTTGTGGCATTAGAATAATATCAGAGATTCTTGAATTGATCTAATTTTGAGATTCAGTCAAAAAAATTATATACATTGTCAACCCTTAGTCTGGTTAACGGCTCGCTGAACATTGAGTCATACTGGTGTTTTAGTATCTCACTCATTTCTTGGCTGTAATCTGTGTATGTCCCATCTCGTCTAAGCAGGGGTCCAATACTGAATGTTGTTTTCACTTTAGGTTTGGCGTAAGAAAAGAAGTATTTTAGTTTCTTTCAATTTTATTTATGACTTTAAGTTATTCCTGAGATTCTTGTCTTCTTGAAATTCTTGTGCCACAGAGTTAATCTTTCTAGGCAAAGGTTCCGATCTGTGTTGTTTAGGATACCTTCCCAGCTTGTTTCATTTAGGACATGGTTGACTTGTTCCTACCGTATGTTTTTGTTTCTGAAATTGAATTTGGTTAAGACACCTTCATAACTGATAACATTTTGCTGGTCAGGAGCCCTGAGCATATATGTCTGTACCTCTTTTATGGTGTAATCTGAGTGTATTGCCTTTGATACGGATATATTCCATATCAGATCATGATTGTTAGTGAAGACTAAATCTTGTCTATTTTCTAGTCTATTTGGCTATTATTTGCTGATTAAGGTGAATTTGGTACAGAGATTTAATAGCTCATGTATGTGTGAATTTTCATCCGCCCTGCCTCCCGGGGTAATCTCTGCTAAAACATTATTTGCTACATTCCTCCATTTTATGTGTCTCAAGTAAAAATCCCCCAGTAGCAAGATGTTTGGGGCAGGATTTGGAAGATTTTTCAGACATTGGTCAATTTTATAAAGCTGTTCCTTGAATTGCTGGGAAGTTGCATCCGGAGGCTTGTATACCACCAAAATGACAAGGTTTTTCCCGGTTTTACTGCCAAAACTTCAACTACATCATATGAGGTGTTAGTAGTTCTGAGCAAATGAGCGACTCTGTGATGTATAGGCCAACCTTACTCCTTCTTGTTGTCAGTTTGGTATGTCGAGTCTGAATATGTTATAACCTGGGATCCATATTTCCTTGTCAAAATGATCCTTCATCTGGGTTTCTGTGAAAGCTGCAAACATTGCCTTTGACTCTGTGAGCAGTCCACTGATGAAAGGTATTTTGTTGTTTGTTCTTGGCTTAAACCCTGTATGTTTCCAAAGATAAATATTATCATACTGATGGAATGTAGGGGAGCTTTGCTTGTTTGCATTATCTGTCATCTTCCCTTGTTCCTCCTGGCTTGAAAGGAATATTTTAGAATCAGCAATTATTAAGCACGACAGGCAGTCATTATACAATATCAGTGGCAGGTTGTTCAAATTAGATGCGTTTTTAGTTGAGGCAATAGTACACAGTCTAAAACTAAAACTGAATGCACCAGATTGTCTTAAATGTAGTGCCATACCGAGGAATCAGGGCCAATTTTTCCTGCAGTTTCTGAAGGTTGAACCAGAGTTTTCCTCAGAATTATATGGGTTAATTATGTTGGATTAGGCTAAATTAAATTGCGCTTGTTATGATAAGGTTATGTATGTTTTCTAAGGTTCTTTTGGTACAAAATTATTAATTATCACATTAACATAAATAAAAAAATATATCTTTAAATGTATAAGAGAAAATTTTTGAAAAAAAATAATTTTCAATGAGTTCTTGCTAAATGACCAATTTTTACCTATTGTGTGTGTGTGTGTACTCACCTATTTGTACTCACCTATTTGTGGTTGCAGGGGTTGAGTCACAGCTCCTGGCCCCGCCTCTTCGCTGATTGCTAC
This sequence comes from Cherax quadricarinatus, assembly GCF_038502225.1. Lineage (NCBI taxonomy): Eukaryota > Metazoa > Arthropoda > Malacostraca > Decapoda > Parastacidae > Cherax > Cherax quadricarinatus. Next base: position 70,862 of record NW_027196459.1, read on the forward strand.
TAGGTCCTCTCTCTCCCTGCCCCATGAGCTCTATCATACCTCGCCTTAAAACTATGTATGGTTCCTGCCTCCACCACATCACTTTCTAGGCTATTCCACGGCCTGACTACTCTATGACTGAAGAAATACTTCCTAACATCCCTTTGATTCATCTGAGTCTTCAACTTCCAATTGTGACCTCTTGTGTCTGTGTCCCATCTCTGGAACATCCCGTCCTTGTCCACCTCGTCTATTCCGCGCAGAATTTTATATGTCGTTATCATGTCTCCCCTGACCCTCCTGGCCTCCAGTGTCGTCAGGCCGATTTCCCTCAACCTTTCTTCATAGGACAATCCCCGTAGCTCTGGGACTAGTCTTGTTGCAAACCTTTGCACTTTCTCTAATTTCTTGACGTGCTTGACTAGGTGTGGATTCCAAACTGGTGCTGCATACTCCAGTATGGGCCTGACGTAGATGGTATACAGAGTCTTAAACGAATCCTTACTGAGGTATCGGAACGCTATCCGTAGGTTTGCCAGGCGCCCGTATGCTGCAGCAGTTATCTGATTGATGTGCGCCTCAGGAGATGTGCTCGGTGTTATACTCACCCCCAGATCTTTTTCCTTGAGTGAGGTTTGCAGTCTTTGGCCATCTAAACTATATTGTGTCTGCGGTCTTCTTTGCCCTTCCCCAATCTTCATGACTTTGCATTTGGCAGGGTTAAATTCAAGGAGCCAGTTGCTGGACCAGGCTTGTAGCCTGTCCAGGTCTCTTTGTAGTCCTGCCTGATCCTCGTCCGATTTGATTCTTCTCATTAACTTCACATCATCTGCAAACAAGGACACTTCTGAGTCTATCCCTTCCGTTATGTCGTTCACGTATACCAAGAACAGCACAGGTCCTAGGACTGACCCTGTGGAACCCCGCTTGTCACAGGCGCCCACTCTGACACCTCGTCGCGTACCATGACTCGTTGTTGCCTCCCTGTCAGATATTCTCTGATCCATTGCAGTGCCTTTCCTGTTATGTGTGCCTGGTCCTCTAGCTTTTGCAGTAACCTCTTGTGAGGAACTGTGTCGAAGGCCTTCTTGCAGTCCAAAAATACGCAGTCGATCCACCCCTCTCTCTCTTGTCTTACTTCTGTCACCTTGTCATAAAACTCTAGTAGGTTTGTGACACAGGATTTTCCTTCCCTGAAACCGTGCTGGTTGTCAATTATACACTTGTTTCTTTCCAGGTGCCCCACCCCTCTCCTCCTGATGATCTTCTCCATGACCTTGCATACTATACACGTTAGTGATACAGGTCTGTAGTTTAGTGCCTCATGTCTGTCTCCCTTTTTAAAAATTGGGACTACATTTGCCATTTTCCATACCTCAGGGAGTTGCCCAGTTTCAAATGATGTGTTGAAGATCTTTGTTAATGGCTCACACAATATCTCTGCTCCCTCTTTAAGGACCCATGGAGAGATGTTGTCTGGTCCCACCGCCTTTGAGGTGTCAAGTTCGCATAGCAGCTTCTTCACCTCCTCCTTGGTTATATGTACCTCATCCAGCACTTGCTGGTGTGCCCCCCTGTTCTGATTTCTTGGAGTCCTACTGGTTTCCACTGTAAATACCTCTTTAAATCTTGTGTTGAGCTCCTGACATACCTCTCGGTCGTTTCTTGTGAATTCCCCATTACCCTTCCTCAGTCTGATTACCTGGTCCTTGACTGTTGTTTTCCTCCTGATGTGGCTGTACAACAGCTTCGGGTCAGTCTTTACTTTTGATGCTATGTCATTTTCATATTGTCTCTGAGCCTCCCTTCTTATCTGTGCATATTCGTTTCTGGCTCTTCGGCTGATTTCTTTATTTTCCTGAGTTCTCTGTCTTCTGTACCTTTTCCATTCTCTAGTACACCTAGTTTTTGCCTCCCTACACCTTTGAGTGAACCAAGGACTCGTTCTGTTCTTCCCATTATTTCTGTTTCCCTTAGGAACAAACCTCTCCTCTGCCTCCTTGCATTTTGTTGCTACATAGTCCATCATTTCTTGTACTGGTTTTCCTGTCAGTTCCCTCTCCCACTGTGTCTTGAAGGAAGTTCCTCATGCCTGAGTAGTTCCCCCTTTTGTAGTTTGGTTTTTCCCAGCCTATTCCTGCTACTCTCTCCACTTGGAGCTCAACTATGTAGTCGAAGCACAGAACCACATGATCACTAGCTCCCAGGGGCATTTCATACATGATACCCTCGATGTCCGAACTACTCATGGTGAATACAAGGTCCAACCTTGCTGGTTCATCCTCTCCTCTCTCTCTGGTAGTGTCTCTAACATGTTGATGCATGAGGTTCTCCAGTACCACATCCATCATCTTGGCTCTCCATGTTTCGGGACCCCCATGGGGCTCCAGGTTTTCCCAGTCAATCTCCTTGTGATTGAAATCACCCATAACTAGTAACTTTGCTCCCCCCATGTGTGCTCTCCTGGCCACCTCGGCTAGTGTGTCGATCATTGCTCTGTTGCTCTCATCGTATTCTTCTCTTGGCCTCCTGCAGTTCTGTGGTGGGTTGTACATTACTGCAATTATCACCTTATGTCCCTCAGACTGGATTGTTCCTACTAAGTAGTCCCTTTCGCCCATGCCATCCATTCCTTCCATTTTCTCAAAACCCCACTGGTTTTTAATGAGCAGTGCAACTCCTCCTCCCCCTCTCCTCCCTCTGTCTTTCCTGAGGATTTGATATCCGGATGGAAAGATTGAATCTGTTATTATTCTGGTGAGTTTTGTTTCTGTGAGTGCTATTATGTCTGGGGATGTCTCTTTGATTCTTTCGTGCCACTCCTCATACTTGTTTGTTATTCCATCTGCATTTGTATACCACACCTTCAACTTCTTTTCTAAGACTGTGGTCTGGGAAGTATATTGGGGTTGGGGAAGTGGAAGACCTGGTAAGGAACTATGGGTTGCTGCTGTGGGGGTGAAGTTTGTAATGTAGTGGGTGGGGGCATTGGATGTGGCATGGGTGTTTTGATTTAGAGTGTTTGGTTGCACTGGGGTTGACCTGATTGGGAGTGTGTGTGTGTGTGTGTGTGTGTGTGTGTGTGTGTGTGTGTGTGTGTGTGTGTGTGTGTGTGTGTGTGTGTGTGTGTGTGTATGTGCGTGTGTGTGTGTGTGTGTACTCACCTAGTTGAGGTTGCAGGGGTCGAGTCCTAGTTTCTGGCCCCGCCTCTTCACTGGTCGCTACTAGGTCACTCTCCCTGAACCGTGAGCTTTATCATAAATCTGCTTAAAACTATGTATGGATCCTGCCTCCACTACATCGCTTCCCAAACTATTCCACTTCTTGACTACTCTGTGACTGAAGAAATACTTCCTAACATCCCTGTGATTCATCCGTGTCTTCAATTTCCAACTGTGTCCCACTGTTGCTGTATCTGTGTGTGTGTGTATGTGTGTGTGTGTGTGTGTGTGTGTGTGTGTGTGTGTGTGTGTGTGTGTGTGTGTGTGTGTGTGTGTGTGTGTGTGTGTGTGTGTGTGTGTGTGTGTGTGTGTGTGTGTGTGTGTGTGTGTGTGTGTGTGTGTTCTTTTGTTACTGCTTCTCAGATGTCGTAGCACTTTCACGTGGAGATCAGTACCACATTAGCAGCTAGTTTCAAGACGGACGACACTGCCAATACTGGAACCAGTAACAACATGGAGGACAGTACCAATATTGGAACCAGTAGCAACATGGAAGACAGTACTAATACTGGAACCAGTAGCAACATGGAAGACAGTACCAATATTGGAACCAGTAACAACCATGAGGAAGGTACCAGTACTAGCACCAGTAACATAAAAGACAGTACTAATATTGGAATCAGTAAAATAAAAGAAAGTACCAATATTGGAACCAGTAACATGAAAGAAAGTGCCAGTATTGGATCCAGTAACAACATGGAAGAAAGTACCAACATTGGGTCCAGTAACAACACAGAGGAAAGTGTCATTATCAAGGCCAGAGCCAACATGCCTGCACTAAATCAGTGCCAAAATATCACCTAAAACAACAATTCCAGAGCTTCGCTGAAATATTTCATCCTTGTCGACGTGCAGGAAGGCAACATTTGTGTAGCGTTAATTATGTCAACATAACCTACAAGTATTATGAATATCTGTGTGTGTGTGTGTGTGTGTATGTGTGTGTGTGTGTGTGTGTGTGTGTGTGTGTGTGTGTGTGTGTGTGTACTCACCTATATGTGGTTGCAGGGGTCGAGTCATAGCTCCTAGCCCCGCCTTTTCACTGGTCGATACTAATTCACTCTCTCACTGCTCCATGATATTTGTCATACCTCTTCTTAAAGCTATTTATGGAACTTGCTTCCACTACTTCACTCTCCAGATTATTCCAGTTCCTGACAACTCTAAGACTAAAGAAATACTTCCTAACATCCCTATGACTCATCTGGGTTTTCAGTTTCCAATTGTGTCCCCGTGTTTCTGTATCCTATCTCTGAAACATTCGATCCTTGTCCACGTTGGCAATGCCTCTTAGTATTTTATACGTTGTTATCATGTCCCTTCTATCCCTCCTATCCTCTAGTGTCATCAGGTTGAGTTCCCTTAACCTCTCCTCATAAGACATACCCCTCAGTTCCGGGACAAATCGTGTTGCAAATTTTGGCACTTTCTCCAATTTCTTGACGTGTTTGACTAAGTGAGGGTTGTTCCATACTGGTGCTGCATATTCCAGTATAGGCCTTACGTACACTGTGTACAATGTCGTGAATGACTCCTTACTCAGATATCTAAATGCCAATCTCAGGTTTGCCAATCTCCCATATGCTGCAGCAGTTATTTGATTGATGTGTGCCTCAGGGGACATTCGTTATAATGCTTACCCCAAGATCCTTTTCTTTAACTGACGTTTGCAGCTGTTGGTTTCCTAACCTGTACTCCATCTGCGGTCTTCTGTGTCCTTCCCCAATCTTCATGACCTTACACTTACTGGGGTTAAACTCCAGGAGCCATTTGTCGGACCATACTTGTAGTTTGTCCAGATCCCCTTGTAATCTTAACTGATCCTCTCCCACTTGTATTCTCCTCATCAGTTTCACATCATCAGCGAACTGTGAGACACTTCTGAAACTATTCCTTCCACCATGTCATTAACGTATACAAGAAACAGCACCGGGCCTAGGACTGAACCTTGTGGAACCCCACTCGACACATTCGTCCACTCCGACACTTCAGCACGTACCAACACACGTTGTTTCCTTCCTGTCAGGTATTCCCTGATCCATTGCAGTACTTTCCCCTTTATTCCTGCCTGCTCCTCTAATTTTTGCACCAGTCTCTTGTGTGGTACTGTGTCAAAAGCCTTCTTGCAATCTAGAAAGATGCAATCTACCCATCCCTCTCTCTCTTACTTCTATTACCTTATCGTAGAACTCAAGTAAATTTGTGACACAGGATTTCCCATCTCTGAAGCCATGCTGACTGTTATGTATGAGCCAAATCTTTTCAATTTGTTCCACTACTTTTCTCCTGATAATCTTTTCCATGACTTTACATACTATACAAGTCAGTGACACTGGTCTGTAGTTTAATACTGCCTGTCTGTCCCCTTTCTTAAAAATTTGAACTACATGTGCCGTCTTTCACGCCTCAGGCAACTGCCCTGTTTCGATAGATTTACTGAAGATTGCTGCTAATGGCACACACAGTTCCTCTGCTCCCTCTCTTAGTATCCATGGAGATATGTTATCTGGGCCCACTGCCTTTGAGGTATCGAATTCATCTAGCAGTTTCTTTACCTCTATCCTGGTTATGTGTATTGTGTCCAGCGCCTGCTGGTGCACCCTACCTCCACAGTTTGCTGGAAGCATTCCTGACTCTATTGTGAATACTTCTCTAAATCTTTTGTTTAGTTCATTACATACTTCTTGGTCACTCTTCGTCAGCTCCCTTCCTTCTTTCCTCAGTCTGATTACCTGGTCCTTGACTGTTGTTTTTCTCCTAATGTGACTGTATAACAACTTTGGTTCAGATTTGGCTTTTGATGCTATGTCGTTCTCGTATTGCCTCTGGGCCTCTCTCCTTATCCTTGCATATTCGTTTCTGGTTCTTCTGCTCAGCTCCTTGTTTTCTTGAGTCCTTTGCCTTCTATACCTTTTCCATGCTCTCGCACACTTGGCTTTGGCCTCTTTACACCTCCAGTTAAACCATGGGCTCACTCTGGTCTTACCATTTTTTCTGTTGCCTTTTGGTATGAACCTTTCCTCTGCCTCCCTGCACTTAGTGGTTACTATTTCCATCATTTCATTTACTGTCTTTCCATCTAGTGTGTGTGTGTGTGTGTGTGTGTGTGTGTGTGTGTGTGTGTGTACTCACATAGTTGTACTCACCTAGTTGTGATTTCAGGGGTTGAGTCATAGCTCCTGGCCCCGCCTCTTCACTGTTTACTACTGGGTCACGCTTTGTGTGTGTGTGTGTGTGTGTTTTTTTTTGTGTGTGTATCTGTGTAAGCGTATATTTTTTTTTGTCTGTGTACTCACCTGTATGTGGCTACAGGGGTAGATTCATATTTCTTGGCCCCGTCTTTCAAACTGCTGATTACAAAAGTTACTCCTATCGTCGTGGGCCCTATCGTATTTACTCCTAAAACAGTACACGGGGCCTGTCCCCATCACTTCTTTGTCGAAGCCATTCCATGACTACCCTGAGACTTAAAAAGAATTACCACAAATCCATGTGCTCATATGTGAATAACTCCAAGCATTGCCCTTGAATACCTGTTTCTCGACTCGCAAACAGCCTGTCTTTGTCTGCCATTTAAATTCTAAATATTTTATATGCTTTTTTTTTATTCTTCTAACTTCTGCACCTTCTCCAGCTACTTAGCATGTTCTTCTGGTGTGAGTTCCATGCTGGTAATGCAGCATGGAATAACACTGAGATTACCATAGGATTCTCTTGGTTTTGCCAGACGAGCATTCATTGAGAAGATTCGGTCGATGTTAGCTTTAGACATTATACCAAGAATTAAACTCTTACCTGACGGTTGCTTGCATCCTCTGACTCCAAAGTCTTTACTCCCAGACCGGCCTTCATAGTCCTGTCTCAATCTTCATAAACTTGCGTTTGCTATGGTTGAATTCAATCAACTATATATTTGACCAGTTTTGCATTTTCTCCAGACTCAACTGTAGCCTTTTCTTGTCCTCGTCAGTTTAATTCTCCTCATTAGTTTTTCATCAGTAACTTTCGATCACTGGTCGAAGGTTACGTGACTAACACATTCATTCAAGTAGCAAAAGATTGTCACCAGCAGAAACACCAAAAACAAACATGAGTGGTTTGAAAGGTTTGAGTTCGTAATGAGAATTGCATCACATCAGCATGCAGTAAAGTAGTTGAACATGCAAGCTGGAGTGAACTTTGATAGGAAGTGGTAAACGAAGCTGGCGGGAGTCTTGCAGGTGGCAAGTGAACACTGACACGACTCACAGAATTACTCAGGTACCCACACACACACAATACTGCGAGTCAGTATTCTTTAACAGTGCTCCCAGTATTTAGCATTCTAGTTGCAGTCCTTGCATATTGTCAGCGGTCATTGTGCTCCATAGATTCAGTGAACATACCTACAAGAGTATAGCAAAAAGGTTGATTGAAATAATGCAGCTCTCTTTCCCCCAGATTAAATTGGTCACATGTGGTGTATAAATATTTAGTGAGAAACTTCTGCCCATTACCTCTGTAACTGTTACCATCTTCAGAATATATACACGTGTGTGTGTGTGTGTGTGTGTGTGTGTGTGTCGTGCGGAATAGGTAATACTGGTCAATTAGCAAGAACTCTTTTAAAATTCATTCCTTTCCAAAATTTTCTCATACGTTAAAAGATATATATTTTTTTTCATTTATATTAATGTAAAAATTAATAATTTTGTACCAAGAAAACATTAGAGAACTTACTTAACCTTATTATAACAGGCACAATTAATTTAACCTAATCTAAATAAATACATTTTAGGGAAGTTTACAATAATTTAGTAATAAACCAACACAACTATATTAACAAACTGTCTGCGACAGTTTGTTAATAAATCTACAAGACTGAGCCAGATATTACAGTATGTATTATGAGGTCTGGAACCTCATGATACATACTGCAATATCAGTGTATTGAGATCAGAGGCATGTGAATATTAGTCTCGTGTTACATGTTGTAATATCAGTATATGAGGGATCTGAGGCTTGTGAATATTGGGCTCATAATTCATATAATTGATTATCAATAATCCCTAACATCTATCTTGTTTGTTTGCCAACTCTAATTTCCTTGATTCCAACTGTAACTGTTCTTTATGTTTCCTCTGAATTGCTAAATCTTCTGGTTCATTAAACTTAACTAAGTGTTCTCGTTCTGCATCTTTTTCTTCCAGAGCCAGTTTATCATTTTCATTCTCCAGTCTCTCCTTTTCTCTCTTTTCTTCACCCTCTAACTTAGCTCTTTCTTTCTTCTCTTCATAATATAATCTCTCTCTTTTCTTTTGCTCTTCACACCAACTTTTCCCATTTTCCTTCTTTTGAAGCTCTAACTTCTCCCTTTGAGAGTATTTACCTCAACAGCTATTAAAACAGTTATTTCCTGTAAATCTTTGTTCTTTCCTCGTTGTCTCCAAAACACAAAAGAGTAAACCTCCAAACTGACGATGGAGGGAATAAACAAATAATTACAAAAGAAACATTCAACGAGTACGATCAGTTTTTCTTCGCCGCAGCGTTGGTTAAAAATCCCCACGCCAAAAAGGGAAGTCAGAGAAATCAATCTAATCACAGCTAGAGAACTAAAACTCAAGGGACAAGATTGAACACCAGGAGACTTAGGAGAGCTATCTCCAGCACACTTACGAAAACAAAATATAAAGAAGGGATCTCAGTCCGCACATCTTTAATGTCCAGTACAACAAGAGAGACATCTATAATACCCAGTTCAACAAGAGAGACATCTATAATATCCAGCACAACAAGAGAGACATCTGTAATATCTAGTACAACAAGAGAGTCATCTATAATATCCAGTACAACAAGAAGGACATCTATAATATCCAGTACAACAAGAGAGACATCTGTAACATCTAGTACAACAAGAGAGGTATCTGTAATATCCAGTACAACAAGAAAGACATCTATATTATCCAGTTCAACATAAGAGACATCTGTCCGCACCTTGTATATTTACCAACAAAGATGGAACTCCAAGTCCACCAATCTACAAGTATATTAAATATTATAGGGAAACTCACTTGTTAAGGACAGACAGCCATCGCCTCACCACAAATGTCTGACAGCAGTAGCAGTGAGAGCACTAGTGGTTAGCACTTATCCTTAACTGTGTAAACTGCCAAAGCTCAATATGACTAAATTATGCTGGAGGAGTTCTTGGTCCACAAAAACGAGCTTCAACAAACAGATTACTGAAGAAAGACTTTATGAGACCTCTAAACAAAATTAATCGCCAGTTTCCTGGGAAAATATTGAAGGAAAAATAAAGTTGAAACCTTAATAAAGCAAAAAAAAAAAAAAAAAAAAAAACAGAAGGGTAAAGTAAAATTTATTTTGATTTTAACATAACCTGGACGAAAAACAAATACACTAAGCAAAACTAAAAAATAATAATAATAAAGAGAGAAATCAGAATATAATGCCAGAATATTTGAGATTCTTCAGTGTGATGAATCTCTGGACTATACACGTAGGTCGAGTGCCAAGCGTGCCACGAGGTCACAGGTAATTCACAAACAGGTCTGTGATAAGTTAAGTGAATGGTGACTAGGAGGTGGTGATATAGAAAGGTCGTTCAGACGCCTCCGTGTCGCAGATGATGGTAAGTGAAAGGAAGTTTAGACACCTTCGTAGAGGTCGGCCCAAATCACACCGATACCTGATCAGATCACACAAACTTCTTGTATGATCAGCCACGCATAGACATAATAATATTTCCTAAAGAATGATATTCTGTTCCCTTCCATCTCTTTATCTCTCTCAACGGAAGAGTAAGATGTAAACTGAGGACTGGGAGAAAACAAAATATTACAAAAATCAAAAACATAAAGTTTATGGCCAAGGCTTCAGACTATACTTAAATGTTAAGAAGGCTACTTGAAGCCTTCAGAGCACAAATAAATCCCAAAACCAAAGGAACACTAATGCTTACGTGGACTGCTGAACGGGATTAGGTGACGTGAGGAGATAAAAGTCACCTCACCTGAGGAAAAAAAACGAGAACAGCAGGAAAAAACCTCATGATGATTTAGACACATGCATAAGGGTATATTTACTTGCAGGGTTTAGCCATCCAGTGGCTTTATCAATACAATAAACGAAAGTAACAGAAATATATACAGCAAATAGTGGAAGATGAGATAAACAGTCCCTCAGCCTAGGAACATATGATGAGCACAACAGTCCTGAAAAATCTGAAACACAGGCAGGAAAATTGGTTCTTATATACTGTATTCTGAGGAGTAGACGAAAACATAGTCAGTGGTAATCTTGGTACAGAGAACATCACCACAACCTACTTGCTAACTCCTGTCCCAAGTCTTGGGTATGACCTACTTCTACTGGGAACTCCCGCCTACCTGTGACAGTGCCTTCGTCTGCCGTTGTTGTTACTAATTTACATTAATGATCTTGACGAGAGAATGACAAATGATATGAGCAAATTCGCTGACGACACAAAAATAGGCAGAATAATGAATTTAGAGGAAGATAATACTGAGGTTCAGGAGGATACATATGACCCGCACATAGACGAGAGGAGCTTACGACGACGTTTCGGTACAAGTTGGACCGAAACGTCGTCGTAGCTCCTCACACCAGGCATAAGGGGAATCACCAATAGGCCCCTGGCTGCCTTCAAGAGGGAGCTGGACAGATATTTAAAGTTTGTGCCGGATCAGCCGGGTTGTGGTTCGTACGTTGGACTACGTGCGGCCAGCAGTAACAGACTTGTTGATCAGGTCCTGATCCACCGGGAGGCCTGGTCGTGAACCGGGCCGCGGGGGCGTTGATCCCTGAAATACCACGCAGGTAGACTCCATATAGACTAAACATTTAACAAGTAAAATGAAAGAATCCTATATTTCATCTAGTTAAATGTGTAGTTGTCATTGTAGCTTGACATGCAATACGGTGAGTCAGTAACTATGAAGTCAGGTGCAGAATCTCAGGTGGGAATCTCATTGCCTGATAAGCAGTGAGATTCCAAACATAATTTCCTCCAGTGTTGAATCATATAATAACATTACTCTTACTGGCAGTCATGATGATTCCTAATCAGGCAGTTATAACTTTCTCTTCCAGGACCAGTAAACACACTCTCTACCTCCTCTTATCATAACTGTTACAGATACATGACCCTTGTCTGTTTAACGCTTTATTTGATTATAATAATATCTATTACAAAAAAGTTCATCAATATATCTAAACTAACAGTTAAGTACATCAGGAATTTTCTCATTACAATCACAAGAGACATTATTTATTCTCTGTTCATAAATGATTGATTCACATTCGTCTTGCAAATAATGAGAAAGAATTTGCTGTCTCCGAATATTCAATTCTTATTATCTATTTTACCCTTAATTAATGTCGACATTATCTTTTTTCTCGCCATAAAGGAAAGGATAAAATATCTTATGGTCTCTCATAAACTGTTTATATTTCCTATAGCTTCTTTCAGCTGTAACGTCTCCTAATGGTAAAGATATTACAACTTATACATGACACCATTGTTTACAATCCACTGAGTTCTCATTAAACACCTGTTCACAGGATTCAGTGCACTTGCTAGTGTTCCCAACAAGTTCAGCCACAGCTACGGTTTCGGCAGTTCAGTTGAACTTGTCAGAAAACTTTAGAGTGTTTGGGAAATAAAGTGGATAGATAAACTAATTCGCACTCCACTGGCTTTTCACCTCACCGCTACTCACTAAATATTTATTTGTTTACCCTCTCTTACCAGGTTTATCGGTTTATGGTTTTCTAAACCCAACTGCGGGGAGGAAACGTCGCAAATCAAGTCGATATTATATTCCTTTCTATATAAGCTGGAAACATGATTAAAAACATTGTACCATAATTTTAACTAAGAAAAGATAATAGTCGAATATTTGGAAAATTGCAGATAACCATGGTCGAGTGCTTCTTGAGTGCAACTTGAGATCTACTTCAAACAGTGCTACTTTAAACAATGCTACTTTAAACAGTGCTACTTTAAACAGTGCTACTTCAACCAGTGCTACTTCTCACAGTGCTACTTTAAACAATGCTACTTTAAACATTGCTACTTTAAACAGTGCTACTTCAACCAGTGCTACTTCTCACAGTGCTACTGCTCACAGTGCTACCTCATACAGTGCTACTTCAAACAGTGCTACCTCATACAGTGCTACTTCAAACAGTGCTACCTCATACAGTGCTACTTCAAACAGTGCTACCTCATACAGTGCTACTTCAAACAGTGTTACCTCATACAGTGCTACTTCAAACAGTGCTACCTCATACAGTGCTACTTCAGTGCTACTTCAAGCAGTGCTACTTCAAACAGTGCTACTTCTCACAGTGCTACTTCTCACAGTGCTACTTCTCACAGTGCTACTTCTCACAGTGCTACTTCTCACAGTGCTACTTCTCACAGTGCTACTTTTCACAGTGCTACTTTTCACAGTGCTACCTCATACACTGCTACTTCAGTGCTACTTTAAACAGTGCTACTTCAAACAGTGCTACTTTAAACAGTGCTACATTAAACACTGCTACTTTAAACAGTGCTACTTTAAACAGTGCTACTTCAAACAGTGCTACTTTAAACAGTGCTACTTCAAACAGTGTTACTTTAAACAGTGCTACTTTAAACAGTGCTACTTTAAACAGTGCTAATTCAAACAGTGCTACTTTAAACAGTGCTACTTTAAACAGTGCTACTTTAAACAGTGCTACTTTAAACAGTGCTACTTTAAGCAGTGCTACTTTAAACAGTGTTACTCTAAACAGTGCTACTTTAAACAGTGCTACTTTAAACAGTGCTACTTCAAACAGTGCTACTTTAAACAGTGCTACTTTAAACAGTGCTACTTTAAACAGTGCTACTTTAAACAGTGCTACTTCAAACAGTGCTACTTTAAACAGTGCTACTTCAAACAGTGTTACTTTAAACAGTGCTACTTTAAACAGTGCTACTTTAAACAGTGCTAATTCAAACAGTGCTACTTTAAACAGTGCTACTTTAAACAGTGCTACTTTAAACAGTGCTACTTTAAACAGTGCTACTTTAAGCAGTGCTACTTTAAACAGTGTTACTCTAAACAGTGCTACTTTAAACAGTGCTACTTTAAACAGTGCTACTTCAAACAGTGCTACTTTAAACAGTGCTACTTTAAACAGTGCTACTTCAAACAGTGCTACTTTAAACAGTGCTACTTTAAACAGTGCTACTTCAAACAGTGCTACTTTAAACAGTGCTACTTTAAACAGTGCTACTTCAAACACTGCTACTTTAAACAGTGCTACTTTAAACAGTGCTACTTTAAACAGTGCTACTTCAAACAGTGCTACCTCATACAGTGCTACTTCAGTGCTACTTCAAACAGAGCTACTTTAAACAGTGCTACTTCAAACAGTGCTACCTCATACAGTGCTACTTCAAACAGTGCTACCTCATACAGTGCTACTTCAGTGCTACTTCAAACAGTGCTACTTTAAACAGTGCTACTTCAAACAGTGCTACCTCATACAGTGCTACTTCAGTGCTACTTCAAACAGTGCTACTTTAAACAGTGCTACTTCAAACAGTGCTACCTCATACAGTGCTACTTCAGTGCTACTTCAAGCAGTGCTACTTTAAACAGAGAAAGAATCATCAGGGAGTAAAATAAAGTGAAATTTCTAGATAAGAGAAAAATATAATTCTTATATAATTGAAGAGATAATTCCTGGGTAAGAGAAGTAATAACCTCTCAGTAAGACAGCTAATAATTCCTCGAAAATATAAAATATAATTACTTAGTGTCAGGATATATAATTCTCGGTAACAAAAGATTTAATTTCTGGAACATATAAGTTAAAACACCTTAATAAGAGAAGACGTAACTTCTCAATACAGTTCTTCATACAACTTAAGTTCTACATTAATGGCGAGTTATTCAATTACTTGAGCCTCGTTCCATTAATCTTAACTTAAACAACAGTCCAAACAAACGTGAGAGTATTAATAATTAATTACGAGGCCATTTGAACGTCCCCGTAGTGTTTAATAATGGCAATACTGGAGGGAAGGGAGGGAAGAGGATGGAAGTAGGAAGCGGCAAAAAATGAAGGGAAGGAAGAAAGAAGAAGGAGGAGTGCAACGAAGACAAGAATGATGAAGGAAGTGAGAGACAAAGTCGCGTGTCTCATGTGTTCTGTCTATCCTAATTTTGTTATTACTGTTAAAAATTTAGTATCTTTCTTGGTTAATGCATTTTGTGATATCTTCGTCATCGAAGAAAATTCTCTTTAAGTATTTACTAAATGCAACACGATAATAAATTTTCTTGGATAGTGGTAACAACAATTATATTTCTCGCTTCAAACAGGACAAGTGTTCCCTTCATTAATTAGTTTTTATTTTTATTGAAATATTAGTTTGATTAGATTAAAATTGACTTACATGTGATGATCTATATATCACATGATACAATATTCGTGATGTTATGATTTTCAAGAGTTAATGTTATATAAAAGTAGATTTTTGTTATGCATTAATTATAGTCTGTAAGAGATATCAATGGAAATAAAGTGACTGACTTTTGAAAGTTATCCTACGTAATTAACATGTGTGTTATTATGTATGATAATTGTAATCACCTAAATATGTGTAATTGTACTTATGTGTACCTGTACCTAAATAAACTCACTAGTCGTCTCTCAAGGATGCAACGTTAACCTGGTCTATGATAGAGGGAAGTACGCAATTGCTGGGGCGTATATTACTGTGCACTAAAGCCGGGAAGATCTAGTGCTATCTTCTCTCACATGGTACAATACATAAAGTCAGGGTTCTCACTATGTCCAAATTAGTTAATATTATTTTTTTATGTTAACACACGAATATTCGTAAACGGTTCCGGAGTGTTTATTGTATATTTCCTTTGTCAACAGTGTAAGACAGGAGACCTCACTTGTCTGGAACTATAATGTGATTTAAGGCCCCATTCCCCAGATATAGACCTCTCTGCAACCACCACATTGCCTATACACTCATTATATGCTATTCTTTATATACCCAGTTTGTATAAACAGGGACAAGACATGGGGATTAGTGCAAAGGAAAACACCAGAACAAAGATAGCTTAACCTCTTTAGTCTCAACTGGTGGCTCGTGGCCTGGTAGGCAAAGCTCTCGCTTCACACGCTGAGTGTCAGGGTTCGATTCCCAGCAAGGGTGGAAACATTGGGTGTGTTTCCTTACACTTATTGTCTCTGTTCACCCATCAGTATAATGGTGATAATAAATATTGGTGATAATAAAAGAGGAAAGGGTTAGTAAGGTAAACAGTTTATGCAAAGTTTAACTGAATGAAATTTACATAAAAATCTGCTTAAATAAATAAGAAAATGTCGAAACGACCAATGTTAATAATAATAATAATAATACTTAATAATTAATAATAATAATAATAATAGTAATAATAATAATAATAATAATAATAATAATAATAATAATAATAATAATAATAATAATAATACTTAATAATTAATAATAATAATAATAATAATAATAATAATAATAATAATAATAATAATAATAATAATAATAGGCAGGTAAGCAGCAACGACCCAGGTAGATACTACCGTCTTATCAAAATAGGTTGAAGAGAAAACCTATACATAATTGTTTTACACACTGGTAGGATTGCTAGTGTCTTCTCTTTCTTATAAACATGCAAGATAAAAGTTACATCTTGTTACTTTTACTTGCACTTAGTTCGTACCACACACTGAATGTATATGAATGTGAATAAGATATGATTTCGTTCGGATTTTTAACCCTGGAGAGTTAGCCACCCATAATAACCCAAGAAAGTCAGCGCATCATCGAGGACTGTCTGTCTTATTTCCATTGTGATCCTTTAATCTTGTCCCCCAGGATGCGAACCACACCACTGTTTCTACTCCGCCGGGAATCGAACCCGGACCCTCCGTGTGTGAAGCGATCTTCTCTTTTCTTAAAGTTCTACTTATTTTTTTTTCCTTTTGTCTTCATAGGGAGGTGAAGAAGAGCATTCCATACTATATTAAAATGTCGCGAGCAAGACGCTAGTAACTACGTCTCCTCTATAAATCACTGAATTCAAAAAGACTAACATTTTAATGTTGGGATATCTGAATGTGCGTGGATGCAGTACAGAAGATAAGGAAGAGTTGATTGTGAATGCTGTGAATGATAAGCTGAATTAAGATAAAACAAAGCTGAAGGTGGTAGGAGAATTTCAGCTGGGAGAAATAAATGAGATTACGTCAATATTTCTGAGAGAGTTAGAGCTAAGGAAGGAGAAGCAGTAACGTTTAGTGACCAGTGGAAGGAAAAAAGTTAAAATAAATGTGTAGGTTCAAGGATTATGTGGAATCAAATAAGGGTGGGATGTGAAAGGTGGGTTATAATAAGTACTTATGCTCTTAGGGAAGAGAGGAGTGTAGAGGAGAGAGAGAGAGAGAGAGAGAGAGAGAGAGAGAGAAGTGTGCTGGGTCCACTGTTATGGAATGTCTACTTCAACGACCTTCTTCATCTCATCCCAGAATCACATGCATATGCAGACGACTGTACACTGACATTCACTTATCCAAGAGAAGAAATGCCAGCTGCTCTAAGCTACATCAATCACCAGCTGAGAGCTATATCAGCTTGGGGAAATAGATGGCAAGTAACATTTGCACCTGAGAAAACGCAAATGATGATCGTCTCTAGGCACCATGATGGTAATGCTGGTGCAGTAGTAAGGATGAATGGGAGGATGTTGGCACCTGGAGAAGAAGTTGATATCCTTGGGGTGAAATTTGACTCCAAACTAACCATGAGGGGTTGCAAGATACTGTACGAGGCACAAGTACGCTCACACCTTGAGTATGCTCCACTTTCTTGGTTTGCCTGTCCCCCCTCTCATCTGCGACTGCTTGACAGAGTAGAGAACAGAGCAAGACGTCTCATCTCTCGCCTGGACCCATCCTGGATGGATCTGTCATTTCAGCAGAGCCTTCAACATAGGAGGGATGTGGGTGGCCTTACTGTTATGTACAAGGCCAATATTGTCAAAATACCACACTTGGATCCACTTCGAGGACAGCGCGAAACAAGCTTTTATGCCACAAGACGGGCAGAAAGCAGCAACTTCACTCTGGCTGTACCCTTCTCCAGAACATCACTCCATCTGAGATCATACATACCCAGGATGGAACACATTCGTTCAGCATAATGATGTCAACGAGATAACGTCAGTTGATCAAATGAAAATGCTGGCCCACAGATGGCTCCAACTTCATCCTGTTCCCTACTTGTATGTCTCATAACAATAAAAATGCTTTCAAATGAGCTGATGTAGGTAACAGCTCTTAGCTTGTCAATAAAGTTAGGAATCCTTAACCTGTAAATAGCTTGTCAATAAAGCTAGGGATCCTTAACCTTGTCAAACCATGTGTAGAGAGAGAGAGAGAGAGAGAGAGAGAGAGAGAGAGAGAGAGAGAGAGAGAGAGAGAGAGAGAGAGAGAGAGAGAGAGAGAGAGAGAGAGAGAGAGAGAGAAGAGAGATTAGAGAGAGAGAGAGAGAGAGAGAGAGAGAGAGAGAGAGAGAGAGAGAGAGAGAGAGAGAGAGAGAGAGAAGAGAGAGAGAGAGATAGAGAGAGAGAGAAGAGAGAGAGAGAGAGAGAGAGAGAGAGAGAGAGAGAGAGACAGAGAGAGAGAGAGATAGAGAGAGATGTAGAGAGAGATAGAGAGATAGTAGAGAGAGATCGAGAGAGAGAGAGAGAGAGAGAGAGAGAGAGAGAGAGAGAGAGAGAGATTTGGAAATATTCACAGCTAAATGCTGAAGTGGGAGAAACTATTGTAGAGGGGGTTGTAGGTAAGTCTGGGGTGCCAGGAGTAAATGAAAATGGGGTGTTTAATTGAACTTTGTATATAAAGAGGTTTAGTAATAGGTAAAAAGTAGATACAGGATATGATGTTGGTCATAATGACAGTAGTTTGTTAACCTACGTGTTAATATATTAAAGACTGAGGGGATAGACCTTAGGATGTGCAAGAGATTTATTAGATCATTATTTAAATATGGATACAATGAGAGTAAGGAGTAGATGGGGTAAAAGGAATGTCATCAGTGAGTAAGAAAGACAAGGAAAGTTTATGAATTAAAGGAAGAGATATGATAAAATATAATCAACTGCTGGGAGAATGGTGGCTGAAAAGATAAGGTGTAGAATTTAGAATGCAGTGTTAGTGTGCAGCAGAAGTTTGCAGAAGTAGGAGGGAGGGTACATGAGAGAAGAAGAGCGATTGAAGGAATGCTGAAGTAAAGAGGGTGGTAAAGAAGAAAAAATATCATCATATAAAACGTTTTTGCAAAGGAGAAGGGGTATAAGGAGGGAGGAGTATATGGAAAGTAAAAATTAGGTTAAGCAAATTGTGAGAGAGTGCAAAGTAGAGAAATTGAGAGTGTTGGTGAGGTTTTATCAAACAAATTTTTGCTGAGAATAAGAAAAAGTTTTTCAGTGAGATTAATAAGATGAGAAAGCCTAGGGAACGAATGGATTTGACAGTTAAAAACAAAAAGGGGCTATTAGATAGGGAGCCGATGAAGAGAAGGCAGTGATTTCATGCACTGGTCAGGGACGTATAACATCTCTTAGGAGTGAGGAAAAATCAGATGTGATTATGGGGAGGTGCGTGAGACTGTGGGTAAAATGAGAGAGAGTAAAGCAGCTGGAATTGATGGAAGCAGCTGGGGTTATAGTTTTGGAGTGGTTAGTACTTTCAATTAATGAATGTTTGAAAGAGGGGAAGGAACCTAGAGATTGGCAGAAATAATGCAAATATTTTTTTTGTAAAGGAGATAAAAGAATTTCATGCCTATGTATTGTTTTCTGATTTGCTTTAATAAAATATAATCTTCAACCTTGTAACTGTCCTACCCTAGCTGTTTCCATATTAATATTAATGCGCATTTTAGCTGGTATAGCCAATAAGCTTTTTCTCCCAAAATCCTTCCTTTCTGTTTCCTTTCAGCGTAAAAATATCACTGATCATTCACTATTTTCAATACTTAAGTAATTTCCTGTCTTTTAAGTCTAAATCTGACAAATACACAAAGCATTCCAAAATTATATTCCCACCTGCTCTTAGCATCTAAGTATTGATCTCATCTGCCACAGATGTTTTATCCTCTTTCCTAACTCGGTTTCTTCATTTATTCATCGACTCCCACCTCTTTCTCCTACTTAATCTTACCAGATCTTATTCCACCCAGAGTGATGAATGATTTCATTACCTCCCTTTCATCATCAAAATTTAATTGCTACTCAAAATATTCTCTCCATCGTTCCAGTATCTCCCCATTGATCATCTCATCTCTTTCCTCCTTAACTGCTAAATAAATCTCCTTCATATTTTTC